>NC_041387.1:346723121-346853801 GCF_002162155.2 Triticum dicoccoides | reverse complement strand
GGATGAACAGTGAGCAGTGGGGTGGGTGAACAAGACCCCCTGGCGTTGCCCCTGGATGAACAGGACCCCGATTGATCAAGCTGGTTGGGGCTGGATGAACAGGACCCCGTGGAGGGCTGGATGAACAGAACGACCCCGTGGAGGGCTGGATGAACAGTAAACGGTGGAGGGGTGGATGAATAGTAGCCCGTGGAGAGGTGGTTGAACAGGAGCCCGTGGAGAGGGGTGGTTGAACAGTAGCCGGTGGAGTAGCGTGCGGTGGAGGCTGGATGAACAGGAGCCCGTGGATGAATAGTCGCAGGTGGAGGCTGGAGGAGGTCGACGGTGGATGAACAGTACCTGTGGAGGCTGGAGGAGGTCGACGGTGGAGATGAACAGTACCCCCGTGGAGTCCCGTTTTGCGGTACGCCACACCCCTCCCAACGAACAGGACCCCCATTTCGACTGTAGCACTCCAACACAAGTCCCTTTCCTCCGTTTTGCGGTATGCCACACCCCTCCCGATCAACAGGACCCTGTTTTGACCGTAGGAGGTCCAACACAAGTCCATTTCCTCCATTTTGCGGTACGCTAGACCCCTCCCGATGAACAGAATCCCATTTCGAACGTGGCCGATCAAACACAAGGCTGTTTCCTCCGTTCTGCGGTACGCCAGGTCTCGTTTCCATTGCATGTTCCATCCAAGCCGGTTGGCTCCCATGTGTTCCGTTGCCTCCCGATGAACACGACGCATTCCGTTGCCTCCCGACGAACACGACACATTCTGTTGCCTCCCCATGAACACGACGACGACGCAGTTTCTCCGTTCCGACCCAGCCATGTACATGAGCCCTGGCCATACATATGCGCGAGTAGGTGTTCGAGACCCCACCCATATGTACGAACGTGGCCATATTTTCTTTCTTGCACACTGGCCGATGTACATACATGTACATGCTACGTGTGTGCCTCTACTACGACACGTGCACGCCTCTACATCCACCAGTATGTACGTACACGTTCACGACCAGAATGACAACGCTACGTACGCTTCGACTAGGTGGGTCTCGACTGTCAGGCACTTCCTTGCATGCGAAGATGTAGCTGGAGGGTCCCAGCAGTCAGGGGGGCAAATCATTTTTTTTCCGTACGCCTTCCTTGCTTGCGAAGATGTAACTGGTGGGTCCCAGCAGTCGGGGGGAAACATTTTTTGCGAAATATGGTAGCCCATCCGGTGGGTCCCTGCTGTCAGGTGGAGGAATAATTATTTTGCACGTAATAAGGAGGCACTTCCTTGTGGCTGTCGTGGACCCAGCTGTCAGCCTCTCCACGTACAGTACTCTTCTGATGGAAGTCGGTCGTTGACCACATTGACCATGCCGCGCCGAGAGCACCACGATGGTGGACGACGGCGAGGCCTAGGAAGGGGATGAGGCGGACCAAGGGAAGACGCAACAGTGGATACCCACGCGGAGAGGGGTACAAGGGTTCACTGGTTCGGCTGCGGTGTGAGGCTGCCGTCGCCGCAGAATAATAGGGGGTGTGGGTGAGTAGAGGGATGGCCTGGCCAGCGGTGGGAGTAGTAGGAGGCGGTGAGGCCTCCTCGGCATCATAGCCGGCCACGGGAGGTAGGAGCATGTGGCACGACCGGTGCTGCTTTGGGCGGCTGGAGCAAGAAGACCAGAGGTTGAATAAGCACTACGGTCGTTGGATGGACATCGTATGGTCACTTGAGCTAGAATCGTTCATATTGACTAAAGTTGACAAAGGCCTCCATCCCAGTCAACTTAGTAGGCCCACAAGTCAGCCTCCCACCAAGGTGAGTCCCAGCTAGCAGGGGGAGTATTCATTTTTTTGTGCGTAATAAGGAGGCACTTCCGGTGGGTCCGAGCTGACAGCGGGGGGAACATTTTTTTTGCGAAATACGGTGGCCCATCCGGTGGGTCCCAGCAGTCAGGGGGGAAACGTTTTTTTCGTGAAATACTGGTGGCCCGTCTGGTGGGTCCCTGTTGTCAGGTGGAGGAATAATTATTTTCCACGTAATAAGGAGGCACTTCCTTGCGGGTGCTGTGGACCCAGCTGTCAGCCTCTCCACGTACAGTACTCTTCCGATGGAAGTCGATCATTGACCACATTGACCACACCGCGCCGAGAGCACCATGGCGGTGGACGACGGTGAGGCCTAGGAAGGGGACGACGCATAGCCGGGGAAGACGCGGCAGTGGATGCCCATGCAGAGAGGAGTACGAGGGTTCACTGGTTCGGCTGCGCTGCCGTCGCCGCAGAATAACAGGGGGTGTGGGTGAGTGGAGTGGAGGGATGGCCTGGCCAGCGATGGGAGTAGTGTGGGGGCGGTGAGGCCTCTGCGGCAGCATAGCCGGCCACGGGAGGCAGGAGCAGGCGACATGACCGGCACTGCTTTGGGCGGCTGGAGCAAGAAGACAAGAGGTTGAAGAAGCACTACGGCCGTTGGATAGACATTGTACGGTCACTCGAGCTAGAATCGTGCATACTTAGTAAATTGACAAAGCCCTCCGTCCCTATGAACTTAGTAGGCCCACTATATTGGGTCCCAGCTAGCAGGGGGAGTATTCATTTTTTGTGCGTAATAAGGAGGCACTTCCTTGCGTGCGAAGATATAGCTGGTGGGTCCGAGATGTCAGCGGCGGTAATGTTTTTTTTCATGAAATACAGATGCCCTTTCGGTGGGTCCCAGATGTCTGGCGGAGGAATCATTATTTTGCGCGTACTAAGCAGGCATTTCCTTGCATGCGGCCATGGACCCAGCTGTTAGCCTCTCCACGTAGAGTCCACTTCAGATGCATGTCGATCGTTGACCATGTTGACCACGCCATGCCTAGAGCACCAGGGCGGTGGACGACGGCGAGGCCTAGGAAGGGAACGACATGGAGCCAGGGAAGACTCGAGAGTTGTTTCCCACGCGGAGGGGAGTACGACTGTACAAGGGTTTACTGGTTCGTCTGCCGTCGGCAGAGAATAACAGCAGGTGTGGGTGAGTAGAGGGATGGCTAGGCCAGCGATGGGAGTGGGGTGGGGCGGTGAGGCCTGCGCGGCAGCATAGCCGGCCGCAAGGAGGAGGGAGCAGGCAGTCCCGTCGGTGCTTGTTTGAGCGGCTGGAGCAGGAAGAGCATAGATTGAAGAAGCACGACGGCCGTTGGATGGACATCCAACAGTCACTGCTTGTGCATCAACCTTTTTTTAGGAAAGCCTCAAATCTGTGGAAAACAGCATACAGGCCATCTGCCACTATTTCTAATAATTTACAGCCCATTTTCTAATTCTTATGGTTTTTTTGGAGCCCATATTCTTTTTGTTAGCATTACAGCCCATATTGTGGCCACGGTTAAAAAATTATACGAAATTTTGCTTATGTCGGTGTGGTCTGAACTGTTTTTAATCCGGAAATTTCGAGTCGCATTCAGACTGATTCAAAAAATAAATGTATATCAATATAAAATCCAATAACTTGTCCACGCATAAAAATCAATGCAATTTAAAATCTCGAAATGAAAAAAAAGATATTTGAAACTAATTGCCGGTTTGATGTGTTTTAAAAATGTACAGCCCATTTCTCATTACTGATAGGCCATTTTCTCGGCCAGCCGAATGAAGCTCTCCTCATCTTGAAAGATTTGTAGCCCAATAGGCCTGACAAAGTGACTTACTCTACAAATCACAAAAAAACTGGGCTAGCCATTTTCAGAAAGAAAAAATACTACTGGGCTGGTCTGCGGTAAACATAAAAGAAAAGGCTGTCTAGACAGGCTAGAGTGTCCCGCACAGCCCAGTTGACACCCTGCTTCCGCCTCAAAAACAAATTAGATAAATTCCACTCTAATTATGGCGATTCATAAAAATTCCACTGCAATTTCCAAACTTTGAAGAATGCCACTGCAATTTTTGCAAACTTTGAAAAATGCCACTGCAGTTTGCAAACTTTGAAAAACGCCACTCCGGACTTCGAAGAATGCCACTAGAAATGGCATGAAATGGCATTTTTCAAAGTTTGGAAAATGCAGTGGCATTTCTCGGAAACACCAGATTTGGAGTGGCATTTATCAAATTAACCCAAAACAAAAATAACTGGGCGAGCTGATGGGTCCCTGGTGTCAGCCGCTCGTTGTGCAATTCTCTCGTTTATTGACTACGTTGACAATGGCATGGGACCCAGATGTCAAAATCCATTAGGAGGAGCCATTTTTTTATTGTCTTGAAATAAGGAGGCACTTGCTTACGTACTGCCATTACCTTGGCGAGTCCCTGCTGTCATCCTCTCCACGTACAATCATCTCATGATTGTGTACGTGTCAACTTGGTAGGCCCACAAGCCAGCCTCTAAACCCGTGGAGGACAAATACAACCCATTTAAAAAAATAACAGCCCATTCCATACATTCAAACGGAAAGTTCAACATTCAGAGCAAAGTAACAGGTCTGATCCACATATAGAGTACTGAACTTCAAAGTTGACAACCATCATAGCCAAGTTAACTATCTACTCCCACTAATACTCTAGTAGCATACAAGTACTAACTTACTCTTAGCTAACCAGACGATGTTGGCCGCCATCTGTGGTACATGCTAAATGCCGGCATCGGCGTCCTGCGCCTCGCCTCGGACTTGCCAGAGGTGCGATAGGGCGCGTTGCTCGCGCGCGTTGGCCCTTTCAATGTCGGCGTGGTCCACCGAAGCTTCGGCTTCTAAGCGGGAAACCCACTTGACGAGCTGGTAGTAAAATTCGGCGTCGTGAACACGTGCGTGCCCGACAGCCTCCAGGGCTATTTGCCGGGCACCGGCCTCCATGTAGTCGGCCCAGTTGTGGGCGCTCTTCTCGTGACTCAGAGTGTTGGTGCGCTGCTGCTCCATGTCCCGCTGGCGGTGCAAATCGGTGATACGCTGCTCCTCCGCCAGGTGGTCGCGCTCCAACAACTCCTGCTCCTCCAACAGGATGTCGCGCTCCAACAAGTCCTCGATTTATGCATTGCCATCTAAAGACAGATAGAATGCCTCCTCCCTCTGTCTGCCTTCCGGTGAAAAACCGAACACTAGTTCCGGCGGTGACCGCCTCCAGCCTCACCTACCGCGGACGGGCGGGGGCATGGAAGACGTGGCGAGCGACGTCGGGCCGGTGGGGGCTTATGAGGATATGGCGAGTTGGGTCACTGTGCCACCGGAGAAGGCCGGGAAACAGTACTTATAGGCGGAAGGTAGCGCGACGATCATCGGAATTCAATGCATAAGCAGACATGGCTTAGCGCACTAGCTTGCCGTGGAAAACTAGAGAAACTGGAATTATGACTGTGCCATCCTGTCCCGTCTGGGTCGCACGCCGGCATGACGGTCAAATGAGTGCACTCGAATCATCTCCCTCCTTGTCAATAATGATTCCACGGATTTAAAAAGCCGGCAACAATTAAAGCGCATCTTTTTTCACATCAGTTAGCTGCTTTAGTTACAGCCGGCTGCAGGCAGGCACTCAGAATCGCTCGCAGCCAGTATGCATAGCAGCATGCACAGCCACTTAAATCGCTAGAATTAATTAGGCTTAAACTTCTGCATGCCGTTAATTATTGCCATGCCTTGGTCTTGTTGCTTTGCTCACAGGACTAATAAACCCGGACGGAGGGAGTACCTTGGTTGGTGAGAGGTCTGAATTAAGCCCTGCAAACCGGAAAGGAGGTACTAGTACGTGTGTGATCCGCTATTTATTCGTGTAGGATCAAGTAGGTCGTTTCTTGAATTGAGCCCTGCAAACCGGAAAGGAGGTAGTACGTGCGTGATCTGCTATTTATCGGTGTAGGATCAAGTAGGTAGATAGTGTAGCTTGTAAGTTTCTTCAGAGGTAGGCATTTTTATTCAAAAAACTGCCACTTCAGATCTTGCGTCGCAAATAAAACTGCCAGGAGCGCATTAGTAGGCTAGCTAGTGATCGATCAGTAACTTGTAAACACTGAGCAAAAAGAAATAAGTAACTGTTAATGCATCTCAATGATTCGCAGATCATATACAAGTATGTAGCTCCAAAAGCAAAGATCAGCCACTTTGGATCTTGTGTCACAACTACAACCAACTAGTACGATTCCCATACATAAGATCAACATGTTAATGCATCTCAATGATTCACAGGTCATATACAAATATGTAGCTCCAAAAGCAAAGATCTAGAAAAAACATCTGTTCTTGCTACTAACATGGATGCTTCTCTTGGCCAACATTCACTACAGATTGAAAGACAAATTTGTTTGTGAAGTCTACAATTCCTCCTGCAAACGTAAGTGGTTTCACCAACACCTGGAACCATGAGAATGAACCACACATGATGGAGGAACATCCACTGCAATATGATTTGGTCTTATCTCGATCACACGGCGAGACTATTTTCAGAATACAAACTTTAACTTAGGAAAAATGATGCCCATTGTATAATCAGACCAAAGCAATGAAGCACCTAGTGTTGGCCAATAAATAGTATAGTACTACTTTTATGCAGTCCATGAAGTGACTATCCAATCTTTCTGTGTCTATTTTCAAATGGCACTACATGCAGTGACTATACTATTCTCTTGTGCAGTTCAACCAAAATTGCGGTCACTTTGTTTGTTTGCCAAATAGAAACGGGTAGACATCTCTGACTTCACAAATATCAAGCAGCTAGTAAACATATACCACACCTTGTATTTTCGGTTTAAACATGTCTCTTCCGCTTAACATCTGTCATGTTCTGCACTGGACAATTTGATACAGTTATGTTTTGCCCTGGACAATTTCATACTGAATTGATTTGCTGGTTCAGAGCAGAAATATAGCGCCTATTCTTCATCAGACCAAGGATATTCATGTTCGCAGTGATATAAGAGGTGAAATTGGTACAACCGAAATTGAGCATCCAATCATTGAATCCTGTCCTGCACCTCCAATGTAGGTCCACCCTGCCAATAAATTCACATGCAAACCACTAGTATTACTATCTAATGACAGTACAAAAGGAGTAGCAAGATAGTAGCAAACGATGTACCTTTGTAATGAACAGCTCATAGTGCCACCAATTGGATATAAAGGTTTGGAAGAAAACATGCTCCTAATGTTGAACCAGTTGGACTTTTTGTGCAGTTCCACTAAAATCGAGCATCCCAGTTTGCATAGATATTGAAAGTGTGATTACTGTAAAAACGACACTAGTTGGAGCATAGACTCACAAATATAAGAATTCCAATTTCTTAATGGAAAAGGTAGCAAGACTGTTTCTAACCACCTGTTTGAAGGAATAAATAAGGCAACAGCGGCTGATGTCAGAAAGGCATATATAGTTCTTTTTGAAAGAATGATTGACTCCTGACCTTTCCTCTTCTTTTAAGCATATTTTGTGCAGTTCAACTAAAATAAAATGCCATCACCGCCTAGACAATTCAGCAACACTGTACAAAAGGAAATGACTTAACATTACATCATGATGTCAGATATGTAGTCGACAGGCATTAGAGACAAACATACAGACCTCCTCTGATAACATAATGAACATTAATTTTAACAAAGGTGTGACTAGCTTTACCAGGATAATTTGAGTGAACTCTACACCCTCTGTTCCTTAATATAAGAAGTTTTCGCGGTTCAATTTAAAGTACCCAAACATCTAGTATTTAGAAAAACGGGAAGTAGTTTTCTTGAGAAAATATTTGGGAAAGCTTGCCACACTTTATTTATGTCCATACGCTGATGCAACACCATTCGAATACTACAAATATACACTAATCCAGTGGCTAGTGCAACAGTAGAGTAGTTAGTTTATTACAGGCTACAGTACAATGGTTTTACTGAACAGATTTCAATAAACTCTAGCAATGGAAGATTTCTATAGGAATTAACAATATTTAAATGTAAAGGTAACAAGTTTCAGCATTGGTATACTAGTTGTGCATGAGCATTAAACCAAATACAAAAGTCTGAAGGTAACTAGCATTATTAACTAATGAAAGTATAAAAAATTGCAAACCATGTACCTCCAAGGTAAATATCATTTCGAACTCGTGGGGACCTTAAAATATGCTATCCCGATCTTGATAATCAATCAAACATAAAAACTTGATCGAACGAATCAAGAGAACAGCCAGAGGAGGAGGTGCCCACTCTTGACCTTTCCTCTTGTCTTCATAATTTTTTGTGCAGTTTAACCAAAATAAAATGACATCAGCGCCTTGGCATTTTGGTGACACTATACAAAAAATTAACTTGTCTCATGAAAGTGAGGTATGTAATCTATAAGCATTAACAGTGCAAAAATCTGAAGGTAGTAACAAGTTTCATCGTTGGTATACTGGCTGTGCAACAGCATTAGAATGCCTTAGCTGAAAAATCTTTAATACATCCACAATCAACAGCTAACCCTAAAATAATCTAGTGACATTAAATTGCATTGCTTAAATTTATCGGTGGCATTAGACTGAGTGCGGCATTAGATAAATGTGGCATTACTTTAGTAGTAGCATTGCTTGACTTGACTGCTGGCATTATACTAACAGCAAAAAAGTGGCAATAAGAGCATGGGAGGCACATTCAGATAGTGGCGCACCAGTACGATGTACCTCCAAGGACGCAGAGTGGTGAGGGAGGTATGGTTACCCAGAGCAACAAATATCCAGGCAGCATATGTGGATTACGTCTCATTTTTATTCTCTTTAGCCACCTTTTTCCTATGTGAGGACAACAAACAGATCGACCTGGTCATTCTCTATTGCGTTGTCATGCCTTTCTACCCTTCTTCAACCAAGAGACACGAGACTCGTTCCTTAGCTACTGACTTTTCCCCTTTTCAACCTAGATGCGGGTTCGATGCCTACTCTCTTGGACAGTACAGTCTCCCTTCCTTTCCTTATTCAACCCAGACATGGATTAGTCTGCATGAAGTAGGGTTTCCTTTAATAGTGCAAATTAAGGTTTTCATCTGCGTGGCCAGCAGAGCATAGGATAGCAAATTGGGAAGATGGTGGAGTGGAAAAGGATCCACATGCAACGACTTGGCAGATGGGGCAATAGAACAAGGGTATGGTTCGAAAAGAGGTAGTATACCTGAGGGTCTGCGGGAAGTGGCTTCGCTCGTGGTCGTCGTCCTCCTTACACACTATGGTAGTGAGCTTGGGGACGGAGGCCATCCCGCATGGGCGCTAGGTCTGAGAGGACGGCCTTGTCATCAGTGCGTGACCTCGCTCGCCGATGACGAGTGTGCCAATGCTGCACGTCCTTTTCTTCCCTGGCGGATCTATGACCACCAGTGAGGAGGGAGAGAGAGGCCGTCTTTTTTAGATCCGGAGAGAGGGTGATAGTGTGAGAAGAAAGTGGGCAGCCCTTAGCAAGAAAGCGCTGAAGCTCCAGCCTATATATCTTTTTATACTACTAGTACTGGAGGTGGAGTAGTGGTAGAGTAGTTTATATTTTCTCTGCATACAGTACCAGTTAGTCGTGCTTCAAAACTGAACGGCACGCCATTAAAAAAATAAAGGTCGATAATTAATGCGGCACCTCGGGCCAACGCGGCCAGATCGCATTTTGCACGAGAAATTACACACCATGTTTCGTTGACATGTGGTCTCGTTCCAACATAACAGTGAGACGACGGCGAGTCCTTTTCTACTAGTATTTCCGAATGCGACGTGTAGGCTAGGGCGCCTCTTCGTGTACCGTGGAAAAATAGCAACCGTCCACCGACTCTTTGCCTTTCCCTCTCGATTTGGAACTGCTGTCGCTCGCTCTTCGTCCCTCCTCCATTTTCCTTCACCCTTCCCTCTGTCATTGTTCGATTATCTTCTTCATGGAGGGAACAGGCCGGAAACGACCCCGTTATTCTTGCCCCGATCTGAAAGATGACGTGGTGGAGGAACTCATTGATCGGTGCGATGTCATCACCTCGGCTAGCATGGCAGGTTCGTTCAAGACCATTCTCGACTCAACTAATAACATCATTACAAGGAACCCAAGGGTCAAGGAGCGGTTTGATCTCCCATATCTTCTTCGCCGTGACCCTGATGACTGGCGCGGGGACGATGGAGGCCTCACCTTGTGCAAGTTGATGTCGCTTGATAATGATATGTATGATGTTAATATGCCATCGCTTGAGGGTAAGGCTTGGACAGGCGCAAATGGAGATTGGGTTGTTTATATTGGGTCCAACTGCGTGTGGGAACTTGTGAATGTGTACACTCGTCACCGGGTTCCACTTCGAACAATCTCAGCAGACTGCCCAGAGGTTGAGCACACCGGTATTCTACTCACGTTCCAATGCGATCATGGTGACTGTCTTCTACGGAAGATAGCAATTTGTCGAGTTCCCAACCGCTCTTGGAATTACAAGAACTATGTAGTTGTTGCTATCTTCACCAAGCTTGTTGCCATCCTTCATGGTTCGACTAGATGGATATTGCTCAAAAATCAGTTTCTGTACACGGATGAGTACTGTGATGCAATTCAATACGAGGGCCTTGTGTTTTCTTCCACCACTCATGGCACTGTTTTTGCATGGGATCCTTGTAGTTTCGGTACATTTGTCTTCCACCATAATTATAATTGTTTCATCCACATGCATGCGGGTTAGCAAGTTTCCCTTTACTAATTAACCTTCTTCTTGTGTTTCCAAGGTCCTGTGAACATTCCACCACCTATACTTGAAAAATTTTATGACCAAGGGGGAGATGACGATGGTGATGATCACGAGCATGAGGACGAGTAGCGCCCATATACTCAGTGGTGCCAGGCAACTAATTCTGATGGATCACCTCTTCTTGTGTGTATACAGCCCACTGCTGATGTTACTACTAAGGAAGCAGGTGTAGTCTCCCATGGTCGCACTCTCTGGACCTATTCCAACACCCGTTGCATGGTATTCGGGATGGATACTAGTGTGCTAGCGCCAACACCTTCTCCCTGGTACAGAATTGATAGTCTTGGAGAAAACTCGCTCTTCCTTGGACAAAACTATCCAATGATGGTGAAAGGCGATCCAACTGTTGTTGACACAACGTTACTACCATTTATGAGAAGCAACTGTATCTATACCTCGGATATTTTGGAGGTTCCCTACCCTGGTACTGATATAGTAGGCTGCTTCAGCCTGGATGATCAGTCCTGTGTTGGTCTCGAGTTCGACAATGGATGGCCCTTCCCAAAGAATTACTTATGGCTCAAAGCAAGCATTTCCAACGCCGAGGATTGGTTGAGTTGAAGTTCATTTCATTGCTTGTTATTTGTTGTGTCATGAAAAATTTAGTATTTATAATGTATCCTCTTTGTCGATGTGGGTTGATGACCTGTTGTATGTAATAAAATGATAAGCCTGTGATAAACTTACTAAATTTATGAATGGCTTCCGAGTCGCTTCTCTGAGTGAGTGGTGCGATGAGGCAAAAAAATATTTTCCGAATACATAATTGTACGTGCATTGCAATAGGTTATCGGATGAGGCCAATCAACAATAGTAGTACACTATTTGTACTACCTTCACATGCTTCGTGCATCGGTCGGGTGTTTTTACTGTAGCCATATGTTAATGTGTTCGCTGTACATAACCAGCACCTCGAATCCTCGATACTACTAGTACTACATAAGTAGTAGGAGTAGTATGGTGGCATGGGCCAGAACAAGCATTCACGTCCAGGAGTACGGCACACGCCACCAGCACAACATCCATCTGACACCATATTTCTTGGAATACATGCTAGAGCAATCTCCTCAACCTCGTCGTTTCTCTAACTCAGCCATCGCGCGGCGGGCGAGGTGGGGGTTTGCCGATAGTCGGTTTCCTCAACTACGGTCCCACTTGTATGGCCAACTCCAACGCACGACCCGAAACGGACCTCCATTTTGCACGAACTCCAACGATAAATTTGACTAGACAAGCAAGACCAAAGAAAACAAGAACCACAAGAATACATTTTAGAAGATATCCAACTTCCATAACTGCTCCTGTAAGTTGGATTAGTACCTTCTCGATGCATTCATTGTTGATCTGCGGAGGCTCGATCTTGCGTGCTTCTTTCTTCTTTGAGTGTAAAGAAGTAGACGTTGCTTCCTCGCGTCTAGTCTCATGTCTAGCCTCTATTCTAGTAGGAGTATCAACAAGTGCAATGGTCTCATCTCTAGCCTCTATGCTAGCTAAAAGTGCTAGAACATCTACTAAATTGCGCTCTATCAATATATCGATGTACTCTTCTTCCCAATACCAAAACTTGCATCCATTCTACACAATAGAAATTTTAAGTTAGCACAACTAGTCTAATCCGAGAGCACAACCGAAGATTTGGTCGGGTTCTTCCTTCTTTTGCCGACACGTGGGACATCCAGCATCAAGGTCGTGTCATGCAAGAAAATAGAGTGGTAGTTGAAGCCACGTGATGTGCATCTTGGGTTAAACTGTAAATCAAATCTTACTACTCTTGAGTAACTCCAAAAGCGGCCATCGAAGATCTTTATTGGATTTGTTTTTCATCACCAGCACGTCGAGGTGAAAGATGTGCAGGTTCAGTGGGTCCTCTTGCGTTTTAACTGACATGTGGGACTGCATATGAGCAAACAGACAATGGGCTCCGCGCGTCCGCTGGCTGGCTATGAAGAGAGATAGAGGAGGGCTGAGCACGAACTCCAGGAAATTTGTTCTACGTAACCAGCACCTCGATATAGGCTTGATATAGGGGGGTGGCATGGGCCATAACTATCATTCACGTCTAGCAGTACGGCACACGCCACCCACACAAGTCCCATCCGACACCAATTTTCTTGGAGTCCATGCTACAACCATCTCTTCTCCCACCTGTTTTCTCAGCCATCGCGTGGTGAGTGGGGTGGGGGTTTGTCGATAGTCGGTTTGCTCAACTGCGGTCCCACTTGTAAGTGAAAATGCAACACCGCTCGCATTCCCCCTTGAGCGGCGTGCCGGACCAACCGTGTGGGGGTGCGACGCGAACACAGCAGGCTTCTCCTTTTGAACTTGTAACTTGTAAATTTTGGTTCTGCTCCATGGCGCGACCGATAGATAGAAAATAACGATTTTCCCTAGAGTAATGAGAAGTTTGGTTCTGGTGCCGTTCATGCATGGAGTACATACGAAAATTATGAAGTTGATGCGAAAGGTAAGATAATTACTAGTAGTACCATATACTACTACATGGATTTGACGGAAAGATAAAAATACATACAGATCCATCAACGACATCCTCATGCCCTAGTGCGCCGGGTTACCAACCGATGTGTGAGGACCAGAGGCGTTGGCGGTGAGCTCAACGTGCTTCTGAACAATGCCGTCCAAGGTTGCCCTGCGGTCCAAGAAGGCCAGCGTCCTATCGTCCTCCTCTTGCATGTAGTAGCCCTTGTGGACGATTTGCGCATAGACGTGGATGATTATGTCGATGGTGTCTTGTTGTGCCAGGCGCTGCGCGGCGAGCGCGACCTCGAGGTGGACATTCTCCGGCGCGACGGCGGGCAGTCGCAGGGCCACCAGTGCGTCGAAGAGGTTGTCACCATAGTGACCGTTGAGGGTGGCGGGCATCACAGAGCCTGGGCGCGTCGGCTGGAGGCGTACGTCAAAGTCGTCCACGAGCTTCTTGACGACGGTGAACTTGTCGAGGAAACCGACGAGGACCTCGTCGAGCAATGAGACGAAGCTATCGTCCAAGCGGCCCCTCGCCCTGGCGGCCTCAAGCAATAGCTGGAGACATTCCTCGGTGCCGAGCCGTAGGCCGACGTCGTGGACCATCTGGCACAGCCGACTGATGCTCGTGCTCATCACGTCCATGGGTCTAACTTAGCTTCTAGTCAACTGATCTTGCAATTCGAGTGATCACTCTTGCCCTTGGTTAGCGTGCGTAGGTGCGTAGGATTTCATACTACTCCTCGGCCCTCTACTGCACCAGCCTTTAGCTGTATGATAGGTGGGCCAGCCACCCGATGGGCCCACGTGTCATTCACCCAAAGGAAGTTGCAGTAAGTCAATGAAGCTGCGTCCCCCTCTATGCCGATGCAGTATAGTCATCTCACCGGACCTCTAGTTGGGGCCAAACGAGAGAAGTTTGATGTTTACTGGTTTATTGGTCCCCTTTGCATTTTGCGCCAATTTTGACCTTTAATTTAACTAATAAAATGCTAATGCATGTAAACAAAATGTTGTGTAAGTCACCTTACGAAAACCAAATAATCCCAAAACACTTAGGAACGGTACATTAACTCCCTCCTCGTTTCTTATTTCTTGACATATCAACCAATGAGAGATGTGGGCCGTGCATGTTTTCAATGACTTGAGACTACCAAACATGACATGCAGTGTTTAGTTCATTGCATGTAATCCTATTAATTAGCAAAAAGACAATAAGTTCTCTCGTCGATAGGAATAAAACAATACACTATGTATTTATTTACCAGTCTTTATCATCATGGTTGTAGAGCTAGCCTACTTAGAACTAGCCTTGTTCGACATAATTTCCGTGCGTAGATGCCCGTGCATTGCACGGAACACCAAGATTGGGGGTGGACAGCGCCGGCAGCGGCCATCGCGCCAGATTTTTCCACGGCCTTCTAGATGTGGTGGGGAGGAGATAAGGCTGATTGTGAGAGACAAGGACTTGTTTGTAAATAGGGAACAAGTGTGGGCATCTTTTTGCAAAAATGGAGAAGTTTGGTTTGTATGCGTGAGATCAAGATCCGCTGGCTATTGGGGAAAGATGGGAGGCACAACATCATCACCAACTCAGGACCTGTTTGATTCGCAGGATTTTGAAAATGCAGGAATAGGACATGATAATATTACAAGTTTCAAACTGATATTACAAATGTTAGGAGTAATGTTGCACCTACGAAGAGGGAATTACTAGGAAGTTTATGTAAGAACTTCCGTTACTTTAGGTGGATGCAGCATTATCGTACAAACTAAAATCCACCGCCCTGACAAGTCACTAATGGGCAAATAAGTTTTTGAGTCTCTGGCCACTTGATGTTTCAAAAACAAATTCAGCTTCTACGAAGACTTTGTCATTATGCTTAGACGCTTGCGGTGATTAGCACGCCATTCATTATTGCGCCAGAGAATGCCGGACCTCATTACCTTGAGCACACTTGCCTCCAGAACAAAGAACCTGGCCAATTTAATCTTAGATGTGCTACCTCGGTAGTCGATCAAATCAATTTCTGTAAGATGGAGATCAAGGCATTCGATGAGATTGTTATAGTGGAGCACATTTTTCACTTTCGGGTCTTTTTTTATCTTCAAAAGAAGAGAACATATTAGAGCCGCTGGCTGTATAAGATTGTCGTGTCATCAAGAGGTACCAATATCATTCGCTCATACGATAGGTTTGGCTCGCTAGTGATATTTTTTCACTCTTTCTCTCTCTCTCTCTCTCTCTCTCTCTCTCTCTCTCTCTCTCTTTCTGTTTCCTCTCATTTAACTAGGAGCACGTGAAGAGCATGGGAATTTGTTGCCTTCCACTATGTGGCCGATGCCATATTTCACAAAAGTATGCCACATAATACGCATCAATGTCAAATCAAAATATTTTCGCACCGCTCTCGCGATGTGAGAGAGTTGGCACCTTTGTGCACACAGACCCACATGTATAAACAAATCAATCAAACCAACTACACCAGCCTCTCACTCTCCCAAACAAGTGTTCTTTTATTGCCTCAGTCCTCTCTCTCTCTCCCACGCAGTGTTTTTTCATTGCGCGAGTTAATTTGGCACCGGAGCAAAGTAGGTAATCCAGATTGGGGCATCAGGTGAGCAATGGAGGGGCATCGATGCCAAATGCATCACAAGTGAATTTGGCACGTGTTTTGGCCTACATAGCCCACTTTTGTACTCCCCCCGTCCCAAAATTCTTGTCTTAAATTTGTCTAAATACGTATGTATCTAGTTACATTTTAGTGTTAGATACATCTGTATCTAAACAAATGTAAGACAAGAATTTTGGGACGGAGGTAATACTACATCGTATTTAGTATAAAATTTTGACCATAGATTTACCTAAGAAAATGCCAATGCATGTCACTAAAAAGTACACCATTTGAAATTATGTTCAAATACGAATCCAACATATAGTTCTTAGTGACATGCATTAACATTTTGTCAATTAAATCTATGGTCAAATTTTGGTACTACAAAATTGGAAGAGTAAACCAGGACGGAGGAAGTACTTGCTCTTAGGGTAACCATAGAGTTACTAGAGTAGTCTAATTTACTTTCCACTATGACTACCCTAGGATACTATAGTAGTACAGCATAAAAATGATGCAGGTGATCACATGAGAAAAAAAATACTAAAAATATTTCTTTTGGTGCAGTGCGTAGATGCAGTTTTGAACACTACACTTGTCATCGTAATTTGGGAAAATTACGAAAAAAATTGAGCTACATTGTGATTACTGTTTACTAATAGGAAAGAAGTTTCACCTCGATGAGTAGCTTCTCCGTGCACGGAAAGCATGTAAGGAATCCAACAACTTGATCCAGATTGGGGCCGATAGATTTTAGTGCCAAGATCTTCACTGTGCGCATGGACTGGGTCAAGCTTGTGGGAATCATTTTCTGGAAGATGATCGTAAATACATCAAGAAGAAATTTAAAAATGTGAATTTCAAGAAGACGGAGAATAAGATGAGTGATGTACCTGAACGATTACGGATCCAATAAAGAGTTCGGAGAATTTGGCAGACAAGTACACCAACGCTGTCAATTTCGGAGCGTCAATGACCCTGATTTTTGTTGGACCTTCTAGATCCGATACAAGCAATCTCTCAAGGAAAGGCGCCTTCTCAATGACCATAACGTGGAACAGCAGGAGTGATCTCTTCCCAACTGATGTCTTTTTGTGGGGCCAGCAAGACACATAAATCCATCAGAGATTCGTCGAGGCAATGTGGAGGCTAATGAACCCGTGGATCTGCTCAAGACGAAGGTACTCGAGCGTAGTACAGCTGCGGAGCAGGTGCTCCATAGCCTTCTTCAAGATGACAATGTCGAAGAGGTTGAGCTGCTTGAGTTGAGGGAGAAGAAGGGCGGGCGCGGCATTAATCTGGGGAAGATAGCAGGAGCTGAAGCTGGCGCGGAGCAGCGTTGGCTTGAGGCTGAGCGCGGACGGCGGCAGAGAGCGACATTGTCCAGCTTCAAAGCTGAGCTCCTCGAGCTGATCTAGGGCGGGGGATAAGAACCACTCGTCGAACTTGGGTTGGACCCTGTAGTTGGTACTGAACATGCGGATGTCGAGGCATCTGGCTGGCCCAAGGTGCGATGAAAGGATCTTGGAGACTGCGCCCATGCGTTTGCAATCTCCATCGCAGAGGCAGCTGTCGACGGTGAGGTTGAGGGGGACGCGGCACCAGAGGGGGCGCCACCTCCGAGAGAGCAAGGTGCTCCACACGGCAGATTTGGTGGGGAGAAGGGCGATGATGACGAGCAGCATGTTGTTTGGGAGGCTGCTGATGTAGTCCAGGCTCGCCGGATGCGGTTTTGGCTCGAGCCGCCTCTGCTTGTTGGCTGCCTCGCTGTCCATCTCAACCGGCGACGACGCTGGTGTACACGTGTGCTGGTGTGTGTTGTGTGCTGGGTGTGCGTGAGTGTGTCCTTCTGCGCATGTCGTCGCGCAGTGGTGAATTGTGTGCGAGTGCGTCCTTCACGCGCAAGAAGTGTGTCCTCAATGCACCCTAAATTTACTAGCGTGCGGGGTGCTACCCCGAGTGGTTTCAACTTTGTTTACTTCACCGCGTGTCAGATGGGCCTCTAGTTTACTTATTTTCACCCACTGCCACATGGGCCAACACATGAAGATACAGAACACGAGCTAACAAGGCAGCATGTGGACTGGTTGACCGGTCAACTAAACAATATACAGAGCTATACACTAACACGGTGAGCATATAATCCGTCGGTATAGAGAATTCCAGTGAGAGGGGAGGCCCGTGAGAGATAGCAGAGAGAGAGAGAGAGAAAGAGCTACTCCCTCCATTCGATAATGTAGTATGAAGTAAGTACATGTTGTGATGAATGATACCAAAGATAAATGATAATATGAAGTAAGTTTATAAAGTTTTTTTAAAGTAAAACTTTTGAAACTTTGACCAAATTTATAAAGAAATTACTTATATCTACAATACCAAAGATAAATGATAGTATGAAGTAAGTACATGTTGTGATGAATCTAATGATTGTTCCAGATGTAAATGTTTTTCTCCAAATATACCTGGTCAAACTTTTCTATGGTTTGACTTTTCAAAACATCCATATGCTTATGGACGTGACAGAGTCCCTAACTAGAGAGAGAGAGAGAGAGAAATAGAAAGAGTGAGTGAAAAAAGTGTGTGTGCGTGTGTGAAAGAGACATGGACAACACACGATAAAAGTAGAGAAAAAGCGTGTGTGTCTTATGCAAACATATCACACATGCATCTTC
This sequence comes from Triticum dicoccoides, assembly GCF_002162155.2. Taxonomy (NCBI): domain Eukaryota; kingdom Viridiplantae; phylum Streptophyta; class Magnoliopsida; order Poales; family Poaceae; genus Triticum; species Triticum dicoccoides. The sequence goes on along the minus strand of NC_041387.1, from coordinate 346,835,386 downwards.
GACAACGGAGGCAAGGTGAGGAGATAGTGTGTGGTTGCTTGGAACTGAGAGAGCAAGACCCCTAGCACGTGGCCAAGAGGGGCCTGACAAACAAGGGAGAGAGGTCGAGAGAGACGTATGGAGAAAATGCAGACATGGGGAGGAGAGAGTGTATGTTTGTCATAGAGAGATCCCCTGGAGATCGTGATGGGACTACATGGGTGGGAGATCGAGTGACAAGGTGTGTGCGCGATAGAAGATGCTCCGAGAGATATCGTGATAGACGTATGGATGGAAGGAGACAATACGTGTGTTCCTGATGGCTAGTGAGAGATAATCATACTTAGGAGGGGGGAGTGCTTGCGCCTATGATGGAGTGAGGGATTATGGTACTTAGGGGGGGGGTGTCACATGGAGAGAGAACAAGGGCGGAGAGTGTTGGATGGGTCTATATGTATAGCGCGAGCGAGACATGTGTATGTGTGAACCAGGGAGATATAAGGTCAGTTTGATTTGCGTCCTGAGCATCTTTTGCCTGGCCTGGGGTTGTGCCTGGATTTCATGCATGCTTGTTTGGTTGCTACCCTGTGAAAAAGAAAGCCCGCCTGGCCTGGATTCCCTTGCACTTTAATTAGCCTGGCTGGACTCCAGACACTGCAAGTAGCCTGGCCCAGGCGACCGATTTCGAATGCCTGGCCGTGCCTGGTCGTGCGGCCATGAGGCTAACAGCAGCCTGGGTGGATATTAGCATTAAATAACTATTGCATGGACTGATTGATGGGACGTTAATGCTTTGCCTGGAGCATGCATGAACCAAACGCTTCAGCACTACACAAGCCCGGCCAGGCAGAAATATTTTACATCTCACGTCCACACCATGCAGTACTGGACATCAAGGCATGAGGGTCAGGTCACGAACCAAACTGACCAATAAAGTTTGAGAGATATTGAGGAGCCCCGATAAGGCTGAGTGGTGCGTCAGATAGCTGAGAGGGGGAAAGAGATATTCCATTCGCTCGACAATGCAGTGCATGTAAATTTTTTAGAAGTCAAACTTTGGAAACTTTGATCAGGTTTACGCAAATGTTATTTATATCTACAATACCAAAGATACATCATACAAAACTACATCTCATGGTGAATCTAATGGTATATGTTTGCCGTTCTAGATGTAATTGTTTTTCTCCACGTACATGGTCAAACTTTGTGATGTTTCACTTTTCAATAAATCTATATGCTATGGACTGAGGAGAGTGCCTAAGTCGAGACAGATCAAGTGCGTGTGAAGGAGAATGAGTAAGTGTGCAAAAAGGGTATGTGTGTGAAAGAGAAAGTGACAACAAACGATAAATTAGAGAAAGTGTGTGTTTTTTCGTTTCTTATGCGAACATATCACGCATGCATCTCCGAGATAGAAAAGCGAGGCGAGGAAATACATGAAGATAGCTAGTGTGTGATTGTTTGCAACGGAGAGAGACACCCATGTGGCACATGTCCAATAGAGGTCTGGCCAACAAGGAACAAAGGTCGAGAGGGACACGTGGAGGACATGGACGCATGGGGAGGGAGAGAGAGTGTGTTTGTGATAGAGAGATCCCGTCGAGATCGTGAGGGGACTATATGGGTGGGAGATCGAGGGAGGCGTGCGCGATAGAAAGATGCCCTAAGAGAAATCGAGATAGACCATGCATATGTTTGTGATGGAGACTAAGATTAGCTAGTCATATACATATAGGGGGACCATCATACTTGGCTAGCTAGGCATGAGATTGTGTGTGTCTGCGTGTGAGATGGAAGAGAACGAGGGAGAGAGATAGAATTTCAGATGGGCCTATCGAGTGAGAGTGAGATATGCATGTGTATGTGTGACCCAGGTAGATGGAGAGTTTGAGAGAGAGGGGGAAGAGCTCTGAGACGACAGAGTGGTGCCTGAGAGAGTTACGGGCAACGAGCCAAGGAATTTGTGTGCGTACAATGAGTGCACCCAAGATATCTAGCTTGGACTAGCTAGAGTATCATACATAGTGTGCGAGAGAGACCTATAGACGGAGTATATATGCATGTGAACTAGAAAGACCCCCCCCCCACACACACACACAAAGAGAGAAAGAGATGGAGAGAAAGGGAGAGGGACCAACAAGGTTTGTGTGTCGGATGCATGCGACGGAATTGAAGATTGTTGGAGAGAGAGAGAGAGAGAGAGAGAGAGAGAGGGAGAAGGAGTCCGGGAGAGGGGGAGGTCGTGTTTTATGCATCAAAGACTGATATAAACCATGTTTCGATATAAACTTGCATTCAAATATTTAAATTAGAGAACATGTTGTCTGCAATCCACACATGAACGGATATATGCGTATATCAAACAAGTTCATTAATTTGACTTTCAACATGTTCATGGAGTACTATAATACTGTACAACATGCTACTCGACTGAGGTGTTCAATTCTGGATTTAGTTCACTATTTTGACCTAGTGAACGAGCTATTTCATTGAATCGAGATATTTCATTTTGGGTTTGATTCGCGTTTTTGAGTGGGTCAACTATTTTTCATATAGTAAATCGCTAGCAACGAGCATGTAAAAACACATTACTCCCGAGCATCATCTCTCCATCTAAAAAAGAAGTGGCAAGCTAATATTTCAAAATTTGATTCGAATCAACTTGGTAAGGTAGACGTGGATGCTCATTTTCCCAAAATTTGAACGAACCGTTAAACACCCTCTGCTTGGTGGAATTCGCCCAAGCAAATAAATGGGAGACGTGAAATTACCGTCCTATGTGGGACACGCATCAATTGGCCCGTTGTACATCAAGGGTAGGTTCATAACTTCATCCAAGCGCGCCTTCTCCTCGGTCAAAATGACATGTGCTGAATAATTCATAAACCATGGTCGGCAAAACACGCTCTCCTCGCCCAAAATAGCTCGCACCCACTATTTCAAAACACGCTCTCCTCACCCAAAATTGCTCGCGCCTACTATATTTCAAAACACGCCCTCCTTGCCCGAAATCGCTCCCGCCCACTATTTGGGGAGAAGCAAAGTTACTCTACTATCCCCGACCCTCGATACACATACCCAAGCTGAGAAGCCTAAAGGCAGGGGTAGAACTGTAACTCCCCCTCACATTTCAGACAAATGCATCTGTAAGACATGGTTCCACTCCCCTCCCAATCCCCTCGCCCCCATTCATACCTCGTGGGCGCCAAATCACCTTCTCCCCGGGAAGCTCCCTTCTCCCGAGCCGGGAAACCTCAGCCCCTCCTCCATGGCGCCCCCCACCGCACCAATTTCACAGCCGCCCTCCTCCCTAATGCCGGAGACGCTGTCCATTTGCCATCGTGCACTGGGCCGTGTGCCTCTTACTCCATGCTGCTGGAGCTGCCTCAACGATGGTCACGTGAACTATACCGGGGCCGATTCACCCCCATCGTTGTTCATGGCACCGGAGCGTCTCCAACTTCGGATCCGTCCAGAGTCCCGGCGCTGCTTCTCCGTAGCCGTGGACCGTTGCGACATCGTTGTTTCCCTGCCGTCGGTCGCCACCGCAATCGCGCCAGCCTCACCGACTCGGTAGCTGGACCTGCCTACTTCACCATGCCGCCAGATAGGTTGCACCCTCATCTCAAATCACTTTATTTAGGCACCAGTTGTCTGAATTTTTATTCTGGGCCAATCGATTCCCAATGGGAAGCAGCACCCCTCGAGGCGGCGGAGCTCCTAGGCTGCCGGTTGGCTGGTGTCTAACATAAGGGTGCAGGGCCGCAAGTTCGCCATGGAAGCAGCGCTTAGCTGGCTATCTTAGAGTTGCGTGGGTTGAAGGTGTAAGTGCATCTAGTGCCACCCCTAGTTGGTTTTGGAGTATTGACGACAAACCTCGTTGAGTTACTAATGTGTTTGTGAGAATTGCAGGATAACACAGGTAGTAATCTCTCATTGATTTGGTTTACCTATTGGAGATGACCCCTAAAAATGTGTGAAGACATTGAAGATAATGGTGGTCTGTGAAGCTATTCACGTTGAAGACTATGACATGAGAAGACATCGCATGAAGACTATGGAGCGCGAAGACTTAGTTGTTTTGTTGTTTCCTTTTCTTCTTTGTTGAGTCATAGGAACCACCGCACAGTTAAGTGGGGTCCAAGTGAACAAAGTCAGAGTGACTAAAGTGATGCTCAACCAAATCCTATGTCTTCGAGCAAAGACAATGAGAGCAAATATTATCCAGAGTCGGATGAGTCAGCTTTACTTGTAGCCCAAGTCAAGCTGTCGCGTGTGTTTGAAATCTGACCGTTGGGACACATGTCAGTTCCTTAGTGACCCAGGGTCATTTCGGAAAAATCAGGTCGGGTTGCCTAGTGGCTATAAATAGCCCACCCCTTACACCATAAATCGGTGGCTGCTCAGAGTTAGTGCACGGCTTTTGTCGTTTGAGAGCAACCCACCTTCGAAGCATTTGAGAGAGAATCCTTGCGAGGACAAAGCCCAAACCACGTAGAGCCCAAAGAGTGTTTGGCATCACTGAAGTCTTTCTGTCAGCGTGATCTAAAGACTTGTTACACTTGAGGGCTGTGAATCCTCCAGCCGGTTAGGCATCACGTTATGAGCATCCAAGAGTCATTGTGGATTGCCGGTGAACGAAGTCTGTGAAGGTTTGGAAGTCTACCTTTAAGACTTACTAGAGTGATTGGGCGGGGACTAGGTGTCCTTAGGTCAAGGGGAATAAGGTGAAGACGTGGTCTTCTCAGTTGAATCTCAGCCTCCCTAACCATACGTACAGTTGCCACAGCAACTGGAACTGGTCGAACAAATCTCTGTCCTCCCCAAGCTATTGGTTCTATCTCTCAGTTCTCTTTACTTACAGTTTGTCTTCATGAAGTCATTGCCTTCTTGCATTATCTGTTTGACTTCACTGTATGACTACTTGTTCTGATTGGCTTCATACTATCTTCCATCCTGATCCTTACTACCTAGCTGCTGATAGACTTCGTGCTTTCACTTCATTGAATACTTGACTATGGCTTGCCTAGAGTTGTCTACCTTCCGCTGCATACGAATAGTGTTATTTCTATTGTTTTTCTTCAAAATTCCCATGTTTTGAAGACTTTCATAAAAATTGCCTATTCACCCCCCCCCCCTCTAGTCGATAACTAGCTCTTTTAATTGGTATCAGAGCAAGGTACTCCCTTGTTTTGTGTGATTCAGTTTAACCACCTGGAGTTTTATCTATGTCGACTGCAGGGATAATCAAAGTCTCTGCTACGTGCCCCATCTTCGATAGCACTGAATACCCCTACTGGAAGAATAAGATGCACATGCATCTTGAAGCCATTGATGTCGATCTGTGGTATGTCGTCAAGAACGGCGCTCCCAAGACCGGTGAAGGTGTCACCCTGCTGATGTCAAGAAGTTTGTTCAATTGGACTCTGCTGCCAAGAACATCATCTCTGGTCATCTGACCAAAGGACAGTATGGCCATGTGAGTGCTCTGGAAACATCGAAGCTAGTCTGGGACTGGCTCTCCAAGGTCAATGAAGGCATCTCAACCCAACGAGATCAAAGGATCAGTGTTCTCCGCAACCTCTTCAACCACTTCAAGAGACACGATAATGAGAACGTCCAACTCACATTTGATCGCCTCACTGATATCACAAATGAGCTCCAAGCACTCGGCGCCACTGAGATCACGAAGCATGAAATAGTCAAGACACTACTGAGATCACCTGACAGCTCATTTGACACCTTAGCCCTGATGATTCAAGAATGCCCTGACTTCAAGACTCTCGATCCGTCTGACATACTTGAGAGGCTCAACACACATGAGTTTGAGCTATCTGAGAAACGAGATATCTCTGGCCCCAACTATGGCCGAACTTGTGCTTTGAAGGCAAAGGTTGTTTCCTCATCTGAAGAAGAATCTGACTGCAGTTCTGGTGATCCTGAAGACATTGGAAAGTAGCTTGCTATGCTTGTGAAGAAGTTCCAGAAATTCACCAAGAAGAAAGGCTTCAGAAAGTCTTCACGATCCAGCTCAAGAAATGATGAAGCTTCCACCCATGACCACAAGAAGAGAACCTGCCATAAGTGCAAGAAGCCTGGTCACTACATCTCTGAGTGTCAATAGTGGGACAATGAGAAGAGGAAGAGGAAGAGCAAAGAATATGATTCTGATGACAAGAAGAAGAAGAAATCCTCAAAGTCTTCTTCCAAGTCTTCTTCCAAGTCTTCATCACACAAGAAGAGCTCATCTGGCAAGGCTCGTGCTTTTGTTGGCAAGGGGATGGATTCAGAGGGGGAGTCTGCTTCTGAGGAGGAGTCTGACTCTGGTGTTGCGAGTATGGCTCTAGCTACAGCCTACGTTGCCAAGTCCATCTTCAACACTGAAGACAATGGCTCCGTCACCAACGCTGATGGTAATGACAAGGACGACTCGGCTCCCACCTACTACTTCATGGCACGTGGTGCCAAGGTAAAATCACGCAATGCCTACTTTCAAACATCAAGTGAAGATGACTCTGATGGTGAATCCAAACCTAGTTACAAAACACTTGCTAAAATTACAACTGAACAACAGAAAGCTATGGAACATATTCAAAAACTGTTAGACAAAAGCGATGACCTGTTGCACGCGGAAATGACCCGATCTTAGTCCTTAATTGAAGACATCAAAAATCTTCATGTTAAGTACGAAGAACTTGAAAGTCGTCATGAGACTCTCACAACAACTCATGAAAAGCTTTCCTATGATTATCTTCAAAGGAAGCAAGATCTTGAGAAATAGAGAGCGAGTCATGAAGATCTTCAAAAATAGAATGAGTCACTTCATGCTCAATAGATTAGTCCCGCTCAGGAAGGGTTTGTACCACCATGTCTAAAATGCATTGAGCGTGATAATGCTGCCTCTGTTGCTGAATGTTCTACTGCTACTACTGTTGCAATATCTTCAACTGCCAATGTGGTAACTAACCCCTCTGCTGAGGATACCACTACTATTGCTGATGAGAATGCTAGGTTGAAGACATTGCTTGAGACAGGGATGTACAAAAGTCTCAAAGGGCATCACACATTATGTGATGTCCTCAAAAAGAAGATTCTGAACCGAAACCCTAGGAAAGAGGGTGTTGGGTTCTAGAGGAAAATGAATGTTGATGGATCTTACTGGAAGCCTGAGCAGTACCTGATACGTCTCCAACGTATCTATTATTTTTTATTGTTCCATGCTATTATATTACCCCTTTTGGATGTTTATGGTCTTTATTTTACACATTTATATCATTTTTGGGACTAACCTACTAACCGGAGGCCCAGCCCGTATTGCTTTTTTTTGCCTATTTCAGTATTTCAAAGAAAAGGAATATCAAACGGAGTCCAAACGGAATGAAACCTTCGGGAGCATGATTTTTGGAATGAACGTGATCCAGAGGACTTGGAGTGCAAGTCAAGAAGCAGCCGAGGCGGCCACGAGAGGGTAGGGTGCCCCCCTACAGGGCACGTCCCCCCTGTCTCGTGGGCCCCTCGGGCGGCCACCGACGTACTTCTTCCTCCTATATAAGCCTACGTACCCCGAAAACATCTAGGGTGCCAACGAAACACAATTTCCACCGCCGTAACCTTCTGTATCCGTGAGATCCCATCTTGGAGCCTTCACCGGCGCTCCACCGGAGGGGGAATCTACCATGGAGGGCTTCTACAACAACACCATAGCCCCTCCGATGAGTTGTGAGTAGTTTACCACAGACCTACGGGTCCATAGTTATTAGCTAGATGGCTTCTTCTCTCTTTTTGGATCTCAATACAATGTTCTCCCCCTCTCTTGTGGAGATCTATTCGATGTAAACTCTTTTTGCGGTGTGTTTGTCGAGATCCGATGAATTGTGGGTTTATGATCAAGTTTATCTATGAGAAATATTTGAATCTCCTCTGAATTCTTTTATGTATGATTGAGTTATCTTTGCAAGTCTCTTTGAATTATCAGTTTAGTTTGAAGTGCTTAGCTTTGGGTTCAATCTTGAAGTGTCCTTACCCAGTGACAGAAAGGGTTGCAAGGCACGTGTTGTATTGTTGCCATCGAGGATAAAAAGATGGGGTTTATATCATATTGCATGAGTTTATCCCTCTACATCATGTCATCTTGCTTAAAGCGTTACTTTGTTCTTATGAACTTAATACTCTAGATGCAGGCAGGAGTCGGCCAATGTGTGGAGTAATAGTAGTAGATGCAGCCAGGAGTCAGTCTACTTGTCACGGACGTGATGCCTATATACATGATCATGCCTAGATAATCTCATAATTATTCGCTTTTCTATCAATTGCTCGACAGTAATTTGTTCACCCACCGTAATACTTATGCTATCTTGAGAGAAGCCTCTAGTGAAACCTATGGCCCCCGGGTCTATCTCTTATCATATTTGCTTCCAATCTACTTTTATTTGCATCTTTACTTTTTGCATCTATATTATAAAATACCAAAAATATAGTTACTTTGTCATACTATCTCTATTAGATCTCACTTTTGCAAGTGGCCGTGAAGGGATTGACAACCCCTTTATTGCATTGGTTGCGAGTTCTTTGTTTGTTTGTGTAGGTGCGTGGGACTTTTGAGGAGCCTTCTACTAGATTGATACCTTGGTTCTCAAAAACTGAGGGAAATACTTACGCTACTATTGCTGCATCACCCTTTACTCTTCAAGGAAAATCAACGCACGCTCAAGACGTAGCAAGAAGGATTTCTGGCGCCGTTGACGGGGAGTTCTTCGCTCAAGTCAAGACATACCAAGTACCGATCACAAACTCATCTCCCTCGCATTTACATTATTTGCCATTTGCCTCTCGTTTTCCTCTCCCCCACTTCACCCTTACCATTTTATTTGCCCTCTCTTTCCCAATCTCCTCCTCTCTCTTTCGCTCGCTTTCTTCCGCCTTGCTTTTGTTTGCCGCTATGTATGAAATTGGGGAGATTATCGTCAATATGGACAATAATGATAACATGGAAAATTCCGAGGCTCTGGCCGAAGAACCCCCTATCTTGCATACTAAAAAATTTTGAATCGGTAGTGGTAACATCATTGGAAAAGGTGTTATTCAAGATTTCTTTACTTGTGCCGGTGCTTTACCTTCCATGGGTGATTCTATTCTTCATAGAACTAGTAGTCTTCCGGATGTCATTGTTATGCTTGTAGTTGAACTTGAAAGACAATTTATGCATATGCATCCTTGCATACAAAGAATTTTTCTGGAATTTTCCAATATTGAGCATTCTTTTGTTAAACGTGTTGTTACTATATTTTTGGCTCATGAATTTAGATTTATCATAAGAGAGGCCAAAGAAATCATGCGCACTATAGGGTGGACACCGATCGTCCTCCCATAGAAGCGATCCTCTATGATCAAGAGGAATTTAGGCGTTTTCAATCTTCGGACTATGTTGCTTTCAATGAGAACCTTAGAAAAAGGGTTCCTACCAAAGTCTTGGTTGATAGAATTAATGAACTTAATAATGATTTTGCCCTTCGAAACAATGAGCTAGGATACTCTATTGAGTATAGGCTCACGAGATTTTGCCAAAAGAATGCTTTTAGTGATGAATTAGTTGTGCATTATGAAGGGCCAAAGGAGGAACCCGTTCCTCCTGAGATTGATCGTGGGGACTTTTGTCCCTCTAAATTTAGCCCTTTTGATTACTTTTGCTTGCCTCAAAGAAAACTTGCTTCCGAACATAGAGAATATGATATGAGCTTTCAAGATTTATCTTATTATTATGGCACTACTTAGATCTATCTTCTTTTTATGCCTAGCTAGGGGCGTTAAACGATAGCGCTAGTTGGGACGCAACCCAATTTTCTTTGTGTTTTTTGTTTTTGTTCCTGTTTAGTAATAAATTTTGCATCTACCTTATATTTAGATGTGTTTTTATCTTTTAATTAGTGTTTGTGCCAAGTAGAACCTATAGGATAACCTATGATGATAGTTGATTTGATTCTGCTGAAAAACAGAAACTTTGCGCGCACGAATTTAGTTTTTTTTAACCACAGAAACGTGCTTTTGCGTTGATTCTTTTTGCATCTGATCAATAGGAAAATTGTGCAGGACTTCCTATTTTGGTAGGATTTTTAATGTTACAGAAGTTTGCGTTAGTTACAGATTTCTACAGACTGTTCTGTTTTTGACAGATTCTGTTTTTCGTGTGTTGTTTGCTTATTTTGATGCATCTTGGCTAGTAAAATAGTTTATAAAGCATAGAAAAGTTGGAATACAGTATGTTTAAAACCAAAATAAATAAAGAATGAGTTCATTACAGTACCTTATGTGGTGGTTTTGTTTTCTTTCACTAACGGAGCTTATAAGATTTCCTGTTGAGTTTTGTGTTATGAAGTTTTCAAGTTTTGGGTAAAGCTTTTATGGACTATGGAATAAGGAGTGGCAAGAGCCTAAGCTTGGGGATGCCCATGGCACCCCAAGATATTCAAGGATATCCAAAAGCCTAAGCTTGGGGATGCCCCGGGAAGGCATCCCCTCTTTCGTCTTCGTTCATTGGTAACTTTACTTGGAGTTATATTTTTATTCACCACATGATATGTCTTTTGCTTGGAGCGTCGTGTATTATATTAGTATTTGCTTTTTAGTTTACCACAGTCATCCTTGTTGTACACACCTTTTGAGAGAAGCCTACTTGATTAGAATTTGCCAGAGTACTCTATGTGCTTCACTTATATCTTTTGAGCTTGATAGTTTTTGCTCTTGTGCTTTACTTATATCTTTTAGAGCGCCACAGTGACTTATTTTTGTAGAAGCTGCTAGTCTCTCATGCTTCACTTATATTATTTTGGGAGTATTTTAGAACAGCATGGTATTTGCTATGGTTATAAAATTGGTCCTAGAATGGTAGGCATCCAAGTTGGGTATAATAAAACCTATCATAGAAAGTGAATTGAATGCTATGATCAATTTGATACTTGATAATTGTTTTGAGATATGGAGGTAGTGATATTAAAGTTATGCTAGTTGGGTGATTATGAATTTAAAGAATGCTTGTGTTGAAGTTAGCAAGTCCCGTAGCATGCACGTATGGTTAAAGTTGTGTAACAAATTTGAAACATGAAGTGTACCTGGCTTGTGCATCCTTATGAGTGGCAGTCGGGGACGAGCGATGGTCTTTTCCTACCAATCTACCCCCCTAGGAGCATGCGCGTAGTACTTGGTTTTTGATGACTTATAAATTTTTGCAATAAGTATATGAGTTCTTTTGACTAATGTTGAGTCCATGGATTATACGCACTTTTACCTTTCCGCCATTGCTAGCCTCTTCGGTACCGTGCATTGCCCTTTCTCACCTTGAGAGTTGGTGCAAACTTCGCCGGTGCATCCAAACCCCGTGATACGACATGCTCTATCACACATAAACCTCCTTATATCTTCCTCAAAACAGCCACCATACCATACCTATTATGGCTTTTCCATAGCCATTCCGAGATATATTGCCATGCAACTTTCCACCGTTCCGTTCATGATCATCATGACATACTTTACTTTTGTCATATTGCCATTGCATGATCATGTAGTTGACATCGTATTTGTGCCAAAGCCACCATGCATAATTTTTCATACATGTCACTCTTGATTCATTGCACCATCCCGGTACACCACCGGAGGCATTCATATAGAGTCATATCTTGTTCTAGTTTCGAGTTGTAATTCATATGTTGTAATCAATGAAAGTGTGATGATCATCATTATTAGAGCATTGCCCAAAAGAAAAGAAAAAGAAAGGCCAAAATAAAAAGAAAAAAGGCCAAAGAAAAGAAAAAAAAGAAAAAAAAGAAAAAAAAGAAAGAAGAAAAAGAAAAAGAAAATAAAGAAAATAAAGAAAAGGGGCAATGTTACTATCTCTTTTTCCACACTTGTGCTTCAAAGTAGCACCTTGTTCTTTATGTAGTGAGTCTCATAAATTGTGCTTCAAAGTAGCACCATGTTTTTCATATAGTGAGTCTCATAAATTGTCTTTTTCATAATAGTGGGAATTTTTCATTATAGAACTTGGCTTGTATATTCCTACCATGGGCTTCCTCAAATGCCCTAAGTCTTCGTGAGCAAGCAAGTTGGATGCACACCCACTAGTTTTCTTTTGTTGAGCATTCATTTATAGCTCCAGTGCATCCATTGCATGGCAATCCCTACCCCTCATGTTGACATCAATTGATGGGCATCTCCATAGCCCGTTGATTATCCTCATCAATGTGAGACTTTCGCCTTTTTGTCTTCTCCACACAATCCCCATCATCATATTCTATTCCACCCATAGTGCTATATCCATGGCTCACACTCATGTATTGCGTGAAGGTTGAAAAAGTTTGAGATTATTTAAGTATGAAACAATTGCTTGGCTTGTCAACGGGGGTATAGAAGTTGGGAACATCTTTGTGTGACGAAAATGAAGCATAGCCTAACTATATGATTTTCTAGGGATGAACTTTCTTCTGCCATGTTATTTTGAGAAGACATGATTACTTTGATTAGTATGCTTGAAGTGTTACTATTTCTTTTATCAACATGAACTTTTATTTTGAATCATTTTGGATCTGAACATTCATGCCACAATAAAGAAAATTACATTGAGAATTATGCTAGGTAGCATTCCACATCAAAAATTCTGTTTTTATCATTTACCTACTCGAGGACGAGCAGGAATTAAGCTTAAGGATGCTTGATACATCTCCAACATATCTATAATTTTTTATTGTTCCATGCTATTATATTACCCCTTTTGGATGTTTATGGGCTTTATTTTACACATTTATATCATTTTTGGGACTAACCTACTAACCGGAGGCCCAGCCCGTATTGCTTTTTTTACCTATTTCAGTATTTCGAAGAAAAGGAATATCAAACGGAGTCCAAGCGGAATGAAACCTTCGGGAGCATGATTTTTGGAACGAACATGATCCAGAGGACTTTGAGTGCAAGTCAAGAAGCAGCCGAGGCGGCCATGAGAGGGTAGCCCCCCCCCTACAGGGCATGCCCCCTGTCTCATGGGCCCCTCGGGCGGCCACCGGCATACTTCTTCCTCCTATATAATCCTACGTACCCCGAAAACATCCAGGGAGCCAATGAAACACAATTTCCACTGCCGTAACCTTCTGTATCCGCGAGATCCCATCTTGGAGCCTTCGCGGGTGCTCCGCTGGAGGGGGAATCGACCAAGGAGGGCTTCTATATCAACACCATAACCCCTCCGATGAGTTGTGAGTAGTTTACCACAGACGTACGGGTCCATAGTTATTAGCTAGATGGCTTCTTCTCTCTTTTTGGATCTCAATACAATGTTCTCCCCCCTCTCTTGTGGAGATCTATTCGATGTAAACTCTTTTTGTGGTGTGTTTGTCGAGATCCGATGAATTGTGGGTTTATGATCAAGTTTATCTATGAGAAATATTTGAATCTCCTCTGAATTCTTTTATGTATGATTGAGTTATCTTTGCAAGTCTCTTCGAATTATCAATTTGGTTTGGCCTACTAGATTGATCTTTCTTGCCATGGGAGAAGTGCTAGCTTTGGGTTCAATCTTGCGGTGTCCTTACCCGGTGACAGAAAGGGTTGCAAGGCGCGTATTGTATTGTTGCCATCAAGGATAAAAAGATGGGGTTTATATCATATTTCATGAGTTTATCCCTCTACATCATGTCATCTTGCTTAAAGCATTACTCTGTTCTTATGAACTTAATACTCTAGATCCAGGCAGGAGTCGGTCGATGTTTCGAGTAATAGTAGTAGATGCAGGCAGGAGTCGGTCTACTTGTCATGGACGTGATGCCTATATACATGATCATGCCTAGATAATCTCATAATTATTCGCTTTTCTATCAATTGCTCGACAGTAATTTGTTCACCCACCGTAATACTTATGCTATCTTGAGAGAAGCCTCTAGTGAAACCTATGGCCCCCGGGTCTATCTCTTATCATATTTTCTTCCAATCTACTTTTATTTGCATCTTTACTTTTTGCATCTATATTATAAAATACCAAAAATATATTGATCTTATCATACTATCTCTATTAGATCTCACTGGCGCAAGTGGCAGTGAAGGGATTGACAACCCCTTTATTGTGTTGGTTGCGAGTTCTTTGTTTGTTTGTGTAGGTGCGTGGGACTTTTGAGGAGCCTCCTACTAGATTGATACCTTGGTTCTCAAAAACGGAGGGAAATACTTACGCTACTATTGCTGCATCAGCCTTTCCTCTTCAAGGAAAACCAATGCAAGCTCAAGATGTAGCAGTACCCCAAAACCACATGGGTTGCTGCAAAGGAACCTTTAGTAGATCCATCCACCTTTTTTGGTTTCACTTGTGCTAACCCTATTATCATTGATGAATCCTTTGATGCAAACTATAAATTGTTTAAGAATCAGAATGTTGAAGTGTTTACCAGGTATATTGGTACTAACTGCAGGAATGGGCCACCTATGAAGAAGATATGGGTACCCAAAAGTTGTCTTGAGAATCTTCCAGTGAATGTCATCATGACACCACCTGGGAAGAAGACAAACCCCATACCAAAGGCTTCATATGCTCCAAAAGCTTCATACAGACTGAGGACTCATCTGAGTCACCCTAACGTCAATGTTTTGCAGGGAAACCATACTCAGACCCATGAATATGAGTGGGTTTCCTCAAACCGCTATGTTCATAGAACAAAGAACTTTTCTGCTTATTCCTATGAGTATTATTCACCTCCTGCAAGGCTATTTCCTAGGGCTCCAAAGACGAAGTTCTCGGATGCTGCACTTAGACTCATTGCTTCTAAGCCATTCCTGAAAATGTGGGTGGTTAAGAAAACTTAACTCTCTTATGCAGGGAAAGGTCTCCAGCCGGAAATCAAAGGCGTCTGATGCTAATGCTGGGGACCTTAAACATCTTGTGGGGCACAAGATAAAGTGCCCAAATGGTCTTAGTATGTATTTCGTCTCGGGATTCCTTGACACTCATCCTATATATCCTAACCAAGGTTTGAATTTCCATGTTCCACTTGTTTGTCAAATGTTTGTGCTTCACAACTCGCTTGGTGAAGCCTATCCCCCAAACTACACTGTAGGCTATGACACCTCGTACTTCAGAATGGATTATGGACCGTGGATGCACTAACCACATGACTGGCGATCGAAGTCTTCTGATGGATTCAACACTACATCCATCAGACAAGAGTCACATCACATTTGCTGACACTGGTAAAAGCAAGGTATTGGGTCTAGGTAGAGTTGCAATATCAAGGGATCAGCACATGGATAAAGTGATGCTTGTTGAATCCCTTGGTTTCAACTTAATGTCTGTCTCAATGCTTTGTGACTTAAACATGATTGTGCTATTTGGAAAATATCGTTGCCTTGTTCTAATGGAATCTTACAAGTCTCTAGTCTTTGAAGGGTATCGGAAAGATGATCTGTATATGGTAGATTTCTCAGCAGGACCACACATGGCCATATGTCTTCTAGCAGAAGCTTCAGAGTGCTGGCTTTGGCATCGAAGGCTAGGGCATGCTGGCATGAGGAACTTGCACACTCTCGCGAAGAAGAAGCATGTCATGGGCATCGAAGGCATCAAGTTCAAGAAGGATCATCTGTGTGGTGCCTGCAAAGCTGGAAAGATGACTAGGGCCAAGCATCCCTTGAAGACAATCATGACTACATCTCAACCCTTCGAGCTGCTACTGTGACACTCCAAAAAATTTGTGATTTTTGTTTTCAGAAAGAGCCTTGCTTGGTTTGAAAGAAGATCATTTAAACCCTTCTTAAAAACCCTCTTGCTAAGTTTGCCCTCTCAAAAATATTTTTTCTTGGATTTAGTTTCTTTTAAAAAGAAAATCTTTTGTTTTTGGGATTTCTTTTGATTTTGATCCACTCTTGTTTACCATGCTTCTTATGGTAAAATTTCCCCAAAACCCCTCCTCCCACTTGGATACAACCCAAACATTCTGTCCAAACTAATAAAATCCATTTTTGGATTTTATTCCAATTATTTCTCTTTCCAAAAATAATTCTGTCTTTTCTTTTGAGCCTAGGTGATTTGCAAAGCAAGTACCCTAATGCATTTGATTTTTGACCTCAACTCAACACCTCTGGATAGTCCTTTGTACCCACAACCTAGAACCATCTTGATCCACTCTTCTTCATTTCAAATATTTCAAAATTTACTCTCTGCAAGTTCGGACCAGATTTGCCAAAATTGGTGAAATTCATATCTACACTCCTCCAAAAATTCCACCAAAATTTAGGCAACCTCTAGTAGCAATGAGAGGCCACTCCACCAAAAATCAGCTCAAGGAAAAATCCGTAGATGCCAGAATCATTCTGTCGAACACTTGGCATGCACTGTTTCTGTTCATATTCAGCAAATTCAGAAAGTTCAGTGTCGTTTCTCCGACAGAACTTCAGTCACATGCCCACTGTGCGTTGGCTCGATGCTCACAGCCTGGCCTGCTTCTCCGGAGCTCCACACGCGCGCTTGGCACCTTCCTGGCGTCGGTGGTGCCCTGGCCCGCCTGCGCCGGCGTGCTTTGCGGTGGCAGAACCACCGTAACGGCCGACAGGAAGCAAAATGGCGGCTCAACGCCGTTCGGCGCCGCCCAAACCTCCTGGTGGCTCCGCGTGGCCATCTCCTTGCCAGCGCACGCATGCAGCACCGTCGCCGTGGCTTGGCACGCGCAGAGCGTGTTCTCTGCCGCCGACGGGCCGTGCGGCCGTTTCGTTGAGGGCAGACCGTAACCAACCCTCCCGTGCTGAGTTGGACACAGAAACGACACCAATACTCCACCTAGGCGATGCTCAAGCTCCTAAGCCGACCGTCCAGCCACAGCACCGCCGTAATCAACTCGCCGGACTTATCCGTTCACGGCAACCGCCTCGGGCCGGCTATAAATAGCACCCCCGAGCTCGCTCTCGCCCCCGCACGACTCCATCACCTCAGTAGACCCCACCTAGCCACTTGAAGAGCCTCGAGGGGCCCTTCTTCCCTGACTCCGGCCGCCCCGTTCCGCCTCGGCCTCCACCTCGATTTGCTCCGGTGAGGCCGTCTCCGACGCCCTAACTCCGTCAGCAACCCTCTCGAGCAACTAGGAGACTAACCCCCACTCCTATTTGATCCCCGCAGCTCCCTCCGGCGAGATCCACGACTGCCCGAACCGCCGTCCGCCGGAGCAAGGGCCGCCGTCGACACAGTGCTCGCCGACGACCATCACCACCACCCACAGACGCGGAACGGTGCACTGATCTCGAAGGTAACCCCCGATCACCTTGCCTCGCCGTGGATCGCCGCCGGCGACCACCGCACCTCTCGGGCGCCGTCGCGCTCTGTTTTCTCCGTTTGAAATTTCAAACCCGACAGGTGGAGCCCGCCTGTCAGCCTGACAGCCATTTCTTTTAAACGAAATGTTATTCTGGACTTTTCCGCAGAGCCCCCTGGAAACTTTCTGTTTCATTACAGATGGGTCCTTGGACCAAAACTCTTATAACTTTTAAACAGAAAATGATTTTTGATTGATTCATTTTCTGTCATCTTTATTTTTCTGTCTAGTTTTTTGTAATATTTATTTGAAAAATATTTGGAACACTTATCTGTACACTCACGGTATTTACATTGCGTACGTATTTTTCTTATACCGTAGATACCGGAGGAGGTGACGGAGCTGCAAACTTCACACAGTTAAACTCTGACTACTCCAAACCAGGCAAGCATGTTTGAACTCTTGATATGATGAGTGTTGTTGCATGTTTGCATTTTAGTATAGTCATGGCATGTTTATGAACATCACTTTGAATGTTATATTTCATGCACATAAGCGGAAAGTAAGTTTCGGAAAGCATTATGTTGTTGGATACATATTTGCATAGCCATGTGTTGGCATGAGGATGGGTAAGATGGCAGTGTTGTGACATGCCAGTCTTATGCCAGATTATTTGACTTTCGTGTCATCGTGAAACAAATCACATTTCCATTCATCCCTTCCTATACTATCACATGTTTTCCGAAATGAATATGGCATAGTAAGTTGCAAATCGTTTTCCTGGTACACACCAAATAGAGAGGCCGGGATGAGGGTTCCATGGCCCTGGATTAAAGCCCGTCATCCGGTCAGGGGGCATGGGTGTTTCCGGTTGGGACCGAGAGGGGGGCACCCCTTAGAGCGCGCGTATAGAAATTTGATCCCATGCTATTCGAGGTTGTGGCCTCCCCGTCTCAAAGTTTTTCTTGGACATTGTCCAGGGTGATTCATGGCATCGTGAGATGAAATGGGTGTGTACTAGTTAAATGTGTTTCTACTGAAATACCGTAAACGGAACTAGTCCTTCGTGACTACGGAAATCCGTTGGCTGTGGTCAGTTCATCCAAACTCTGCAGAGTCTCAAATCTTTCAATTATCTTGTACTTTGTTCATGTACTATATTCATCTTATCTTGTCAGGTATCAGCCTCAGTGACAAAACTCCGGTGGGATTTATGTGTGATAAATACGGTTAAAAGATTATTCTTGTGGATGGACTAATCTTGTTATTTACATTTATTACAAGCCTTGTCTGCGATGTCGCTCAGACGTCCGACGGTGGCATACCTATTATTTACTTTCGTTATAGGCCCTGTCTGTGATGTTGCTCAGACGTCCGACGGTGGCATACCTGTTATTTACATTTGTTGCAAGCCCTGTCTGCGATGTCGCTCAGACGTCCGACTGTGGCATTTCTTTTATAGCCCTTTATGTGATGTCGCTCAGACGTCCAACTGTGGCATTTCTTTTAAAGCCCTTTATGTGATGTCGCTCAGACGTCCGACTGTGGCATTTCTTTTAAGCCCTTTATGTGGTGTCGCTAAGACGCCTGACTGCGGCATTTCTTTTAAGCCCTTTATGTGGTGTCGCTTAGACGCCCGACAGCGGCATGCATTTTATTTATTTACCTTTCGAGGCATCGCTCCAGACACCCGGTCGGTTTTCAGTTATTTATTTTATTTATCAAGTCCCGCAATATTATTGTTGTTATATGATCATCATCTTTTATTCATGACGCATTCATGCATTCATTGATTATATCTTTTGTCCGAACTGTCTTGCGAGTACTTTCAAAGTACTCACCTAGCTTGTTGATTTGGCCAGATGTTGATGATGGCGATCTCTTGGGTGAAGAGTTTGATAGCGAGTCCGACGCCTAGAGGAGTCCCAGTCAGTCCCCTGCGACCTGTTTTGGTCATTGTATTATCCGCTTCCGTAACCCCCGAATAAATTCATCGAGCCTCCCCCGACGCTCGATGAGCTGCCAGTTAGGAGTCAAGTTATCCACCACCACTTTTTGCTCGAGCTAGTAGCATGCCACCACACCCCTGTGTCATAACCACCCATATGTAAGATATTGGCGAGTTTGTAATAAATTGTTGAGCAGCCTCAGCTCAACCCTGTAATATATTTGATGCTACTGGTTCTATGTTTATCAAGCATTTGTCTACCAGAAAGGATGACTTTTTCCTATATTGGGATTTAAAGATCGATTTTCTCAATATTTATTTATTGAAAAAGTCGGTCGTGACAGACTTGGTAACCAGAGCCAGGCTGACTGTAGGAAGCCACTAGGTGCGATCGCTAATTTAATTATTAGCATGACAGTGTTTATTCTTGTTTTTACAAAATGTAGTCATCTTTCTGACAGTCAGCATAAAAATTTATGATCTGATCACTCAGAATTTTTGCCTACTTTTGTAGATGGCCGGTAGCGACTGCGAGTCTCAAATGTTCGCCAATGTGCCTGAGGGGTTCGTCAAACTCCTCTCCTTCATCGTTCAGGTCGCGATCGGGCCATCCGTGCGCCCAGTCTTCACGCTTTATCCGCACAAGATCAACGACAGTCTAACCATGCACCAAGCCGCGGTGAAATTCAGGGGAGGGCGTGTTGAGATGCGTCGCTTCCGTTTCTTGGGGAGAGCCATGCCTACAGAAAGGCATGCTATGCAGATGGCAGCCCGCGAGGCGATAGCTCGTCTTCGGGATGTCCTTCCTGCAATGAAGACCCGTTGCTATCGCTACCTTCCATGCCATGTGCCTTACACCTATCACTACTCATTCTCTTGCCCCAGAGGAGAGCAAGACGAGGCCTTTGAGATGCTTGTCGAGTACCTCCGAGCCCTGGAGGCAGCCTTTGACAGCATGGTGGACGACCTCGTAGCTGCCCGCATGGACTCAGTTCATGGCTGTGCTGCTAACAGGAGGGAACTCCTACACACCACTCCACCGCTGACCTTTATCTCGTCCTTAGCTTCTCATTCGCCTACCATTCTCGCTACTGCATGTCGTCTGCCTACCACTGAGGAATTCAACCAGGCTATTGCACCCACTCTCGTTCGCGCCGCACCACTTTTTGCACCCACTCCCATACGAGCTACTCCACCTATTCCGCCCACTCTTATTCAGGGTACTCCGCCTACGGCACCTGCTCCATCAGCTCAGCGCAGCATTCCTCATCTGGAACCTATTAGCGAGGAGGAAGTTGATTCCCCAACGTCACTGCGCCTCACCCTCGGCAGGCCAAGGGAGATCCTCACCATCTCCGACTGAGTACCCGTAGACGCCATGCGATGTATCGACTTGTGTAATATGTTTATATGTACATAGCTTGTGAGAAGTAGCCTGTTTGCGCATCATGTAGGATCTGGAGGAGTGCACTAGTTTAAATAACATGTCAGGATTATGTACGCATATCCTGAGTGATGTAATGTATAATTATGCCCGTGTGTAAGATATGTAATAGTCCTTCTCCGCGCGCAATCGTGTGTTTCCAAAAATATCCTGGAGTTTAAAAATGTTCTTTGTGTGTGATTTTATTGACTTTTGCGACTCTCTTTCTTATCTTACGAGTTCACAAAATATATCCCCAGAGTGAAAGATGTCTCGTCCTTGGACGCGCTCCATGCCAACTCAGCCAGAAGAAAATTATGGCACACCGCAGAACCACAATTTCACTCAGGGTCAGACAAGTCAACGGGACAGTGAAAGAGCTTTTACACAAGTGTGTCGTTTGTATGAACAGAGTCAGCAGCAACACCAGGAAATGATGAACCAATTCATCAATATGGGAAGTAATTGTGGTCAGTATCAACCGCAATCCAAATTATCTGAGTTACAGAAGACGCGTCCTCCAACATTTTCTCATACTGACAAGCCTCTTGAGGCCGACGACTGGCTTCGAGACATGGAGAGAAAATTAATTATCGCACAGTGTTCAGACCGTGAAAAAGTATTGTATGCACCACATTATCTCACAGGAGCAGCTGCATCATGGTGGGAAACTTCCTGCACATGCACCCCAACGAAAATGAAATCACCTGGGAAAATTTCAAAGAAGGTTTTCGTGGGGCACATATTCCTAAGAGCGTCATGAAAATCAAGAAGAAAGAATTTGATGAACTCAAGCAAAGGGCCATGACAGTGTCAGAATACAACAGCCAATTCACTCTGCTGTCTCGCTACGCCAATGAAGAACGCATGACCGAGAGCAAGAAGATGGAAAAATTCTTGGAAGGCCTGGCACCCGCCCTTAAGTGCCAGCTAGTTGTGCATACCTTTCCAGATTTTAAAACACTGGTGGATAAGGCCATTACTCTGGAAAATGAGCGACGTAGCCTGGAAGACTTCCGCAAACGCAAAAGGGACCAGACTACTTTTGCTCGCAACCCCAGAAACAAGACGGAAATTCAGAAGGGTGGAACACACAAAACCCCGACGGAAAATTCACGTCCAATCAAGAA
Organism: Triticum dicoccoides; assembly: GCF_002162155.2. Classification (NCBI taxonomy): domain Eukaryota; kingdom Viridiplantae; phylum Streptophyta; class Magnoliopsida; order Poales; family Poaceae; genus Triticum; species Triticum dicoccoides. The sequence goes on along the minus strand of NC_041387.1, from coordinate 346,813,636 downwards.
TTTCCATGCAAGAGACAAAGAGTTCACCTATCGCCCAGGCGTTACCTGTTATGCTTGTGGAGAAGAAGGGCACTATGCCAAGCAGTGCCCCAAGACAAGGAGCTCAACCCCGAAGCTCAATAATGGTGGCAATAATTCAGCACCAAAGCGAAGCAATTTCAACCCCAACAACAACCACCGGAAAGGTCACTTGAACCACGTGACCCGAGAGGAAGCACAGAACACCCCAGATATCGTACTCGGTACGTACCCTGTCAACACAATACCTGCCATGGTTTTGTTTGATTCTGGAGCTTCTCACTCATTCGTTTCAAAAAGTTTTGCTTTGCAAAATAATTTTTTGATGCTTCCCTTGGAAAAATCAATGATCATCAAGTCCCCTGGAATTAAGCAAGTGACCCAGAGTTACTGTCAAGGTGAGGTTATTGAATTTGAAGGATTGAAGTTTTACGCCAACCTTATTGTACTGGAAAGCAAAGGACTGGTTGTCATCCTAGGAATGGATTGGTTAACCACCAACAAAGGTTTTATTGACTGCTTCAACTGTACCGTGATTCTCACACACCATCATGGGAAGAAAGTAAAAGTTTCAGCCAAAGAGAGACAAATACCTCGGCAACCTAGATTAAACAAGGTGGACGTTTCTGAGGTGAACAAGGTTCCAGTAGTATGTGAATTCCCAGACGTATTTCCAGAAGAACTACCAGGCATGTCACCGGACCGTGAGATAGAATTCAGCATTGAGCTAGCACCCGGAACCGCTCCTATTTACAAGAAACCTTACAGAATGGCACCATCCGAATTGGTAGAGTTGAAGAAGCAAATAAAAGAATTATTGGAGAAAGGATACATACGAGCCAGCTCCTCACCTTGGGGTTCTCCAATTTTATTTGCCAAGAAGAAGGATGGAACAATGAGGTTGTGTATTGATTATCGAGCTCTCAACATGGACACAATCAAGAACAAATACCCAATTGCCCGAATAAATGATTAATTCGATCAGCTCACACAGGCCAAAGTCTTCTCAAAAATTGACTTGAGATCAGGATACCACCAATTAAAAGTACGAACAGAAGATATTCCCAAGACCGCCTTCACCTCCAGATATGGGCTGTATGAGTTCACAGTGATGCCATTCGGGCTAACCAACGCCCCCGCATATTTTGTTCACCTCATGAACAAAGTATTTATGAAGTATATGGACAAGTTTGTTGTGGTATTCATCGATGATATTCTGATATAGTCCAAAACACCAGAAGAGCACGCCGAATATCTCAGGATTGTACTCGGAGAACTCAGGAAACATCAACTGTACGCCAAATTCAGCAAATGTGAATTTTGGCTAAGGCAGGTGGGTTTTCTGGGCCACGTGCTAACCCAAGAAGGTATTGCAGTAGACCCGGAAAAAGTCAAGGCCGTACTTGGCTGGAAACCACCAGCTAACGTAACGGACGTACGGAGTTTCTTGGGAATGGCAGGCTATTATCGGAGATTTATTGAAGGATTCTCCACTATAGCAAAGCCCATGACACAATTGCTCAAGAAAGGCAAGAAGTTTGAATGGACAGAAGCATGTGAGAAAAGCTTCCAAGAGCTAAAAAGCAAATTAACAACGGCACCAGTACTAATTGTGCCAGATATACACAAGAATTTTGAGGTATATTGTAACGCATCCCGGAAAGGCCTCGGATGCGTATTGATGCAAGAAGGCAAGGTAGTTGCGTATGTCTCTAGACAACTACGCAAGCATGAGGAGAATTATCCCACTCATGACTTGGAATTAGCAGCGGTCATCCATGCACTCAAGGAATGGAGACACTTCCTACTTGGGAATCGTTGTGAGATATACACAGACCATAAGAGTCTTAAGTATATTTTCACACAGCCGGAGTTAAATTTACGGCAACGACGCTGGTTAGAGTTGGTGAAGGATTATGATGTTGGAATCCACTATCATCCCGGAAAAGCAAATGTTGTGGCAGATGCACTTAGTGGAAATCCCAGCACGGACGACGACAATATACCAAAGTTGAGGCCAGAATTTCAGCAGGAATTTGCCCGACTCAATCTAATAATGGTTACCGAAGGCAGTGTGTCGAATATAGAAATACAGCCTACCCTGATGGAAAGGATCAAGGAAGCCCAGCACGGACACCCCAGCATTGAGGGCATAAAAAGAAAAGTGAGTTTGGGAAGAGCCTCAGAATTCAACGTAGATGAGCAAGGAATATTGTGGTACGGAGAGAGGCTATGCATACCAAATGTCAAGGACCTCAAACAGCAGATATTGACTGAAAGTCACACAGCTCCGTATTCAATCCATCCTGGAGGGACAAAAATATACAAAGACCTTCAGGAAAATTTTTGGTGGCACGGTATGAAGAGAGATATAGCCATGTTCATTGCATGTTGTGACTTGTCAACGTATCAAGGCCGAGCACCAGAAACCAGCCGGACTGTTACAGCCAAATAAGATACCCGAGTGGAAATGGGACGAGATTGGAATGGACTTTATCGTTGGACTGCCATGGTCACGACACGGAAACGATGCCATATGGGTCATAACCGACAGATTAACCAAGGTGGCACATTTTATTCCGGTAAAGACAACTTACACCCCTCAGAGACTGGCCAGACTTTATCTTGCCCGTATCGTCTGCCTGCATGGAGTCCCTAAGACTATCATCTCTGATAGAGGCACACAGTTCGTCTCTATATTTTAGGATCAACTACAACAGGCACTGGGAACCCAACTAGCCTTCAGTACCGCATACCATCCCCAGACTGATGGGCAAACGGAACGCGTAAACCAAATCCTAGAAGACATGCTAAGAGCCTGTGTCCTCACCTACGGGAACAGTTGGGAAGAAAGTTTGCCATATGCAGAGTTCGCATACAACAACAGCTATCAAGCCAGCTTGCAAATGGCACCCTTTGAATCTCTATATGGGAGAAGATGTCGTACCCCGCTAAATTGGTCAGAGACCGGAGACAGCCATATCTTTGGCCCAGATATGCTCAAGGAGGCCGAGGAGAAAGTTAAGACAATTAGAGATCGACTCAAAATAGCTCAAAGTCGGCAAAAGAGTTATTACGACCGAAAGCATCGGGAAATCAGTTTTGAACCCGGAGAATTGGTATACCTAAGAGTTTCTCCTATGAAGGGTCTGCAACGATTCAAGATTAGGGGGAAGCTAGCACCAAGATTCATCGGACCATTTCATATAGTGGCCCGAAGAGGCACGGTAGCCTACCAGCTAGACCTACCCGGAGACTTATCCGGTATCCACAACGTGTTTCACACCTCGCAGTTGAGAAAATACGTGAGCAACCCAGACAAGCAAGTTTCACATGAGAATATTGACGTGCAACCGGACCTCACTTACCGGGAGCACCCAATAAAAATATTAGAAGAGTCTGAGAGGAGGACCCGACAAAAAACCATTAAGTTTTTCAGAGTTTAGTGGAGTAATCACACCGAGAATGAAGCAACTTGGGAGAGCGAGGATTTTCTTCGGACAGAGCACCCACACCTATTTAAGGATCAGCTGAAATCTCGGGGACGAGATTTTTCCTAAGGGGGTAGGTGCTGTGACACTCCAAAAAATTTGTGATTTTTGTTTTCAGAAAGAGCCTTGCTTGGTTTGAAAGAAGATCATTTAAACCCTTCTTAAAAACCCTCTTGCTAAGTTTGCCCTCTCAAAAATATTTTTCTTGGATTTAGTTTCTTTTAAAAAGAAAATCTTTTGTTTTTGGGCTTTCTTTTGATTTTGATCCACTCTCGTTTACCATGCTTCTTATGGTAAAATTTCCCCAAAACCCCTCCTCCCACTTGGAGACAACCCAAACATTCTGTCCAAACTAATAAAATCCATTTTTGGATTTTATTCCAATTATTTCTCTTTCCAAAAATAATTCTGTCTTTTCTTTTGAGCCTAGGTGATTTGCAAAGCAAGTACCCTAATGCATTTGATTTTTGACCTCAACTCAACACCTCTGGATAGTCCTTTGTACCCACAACCTAGAACCATCTTGATCCACTCTTCTTCTTTTCAAATATTTCAAAATTTACTCTCTGCAAGTTTGGACCAGATTCGCCAAAATTGGTGAAATTCATATCTACACTCCTCCAAAAATTCCACCAAAATTCAGGCAACCTCTAGTTGCAACGAGAGGCCACTCCACCAAAAATCAGCTCAAGGAAAAATCCGTAGATGCCAGAATCATTCTGTCGAACACTTGGCATGCACTGTTTCTGTTCATATTCAGTAAATTCAAAAAGTTCAATGTCGTTTCTCCGACAGAACTTCAGTCACATGCCCACTGTGCATTGGCTCGATGCTCGCAGCCTGGCCTACTTGTCTGGAGCTCCACACGCGCGCTTAGCGCCTTCCTGGCGTCGGTGGCGCCCTGGCCCGCCTGCGCCGGCGTGCTTTGCGGCGGCAGAACCACCGTAATGGCTGACAGGAAGCAAAACGGCGGCTCAACGACGTTCGGCGCCGCCCAAACCTCCTAGTGGCTCCGCGTGGCCATCTCCTTGCCAGCGCACGCATGCAGCACCGTCGTCGTGGCTTGGCACGCGCAGAGCGCGTTCTCTGCCGCCGACAGGCCGTGCGGCCGTTCCATCGAGGGCAGACCATAACCAACCCTCCCGTGCTGAGTTGGACACAGAAACGACACCAATACTCCACCTAGGCGATGCTCAAGCTCCTAAGCCGACAGTCCAGCCACAGCGCCGCCGTAATCAACTCGCCGAACTTATCCGTTCACGGCAACCGCCTCGGGCCGGCTATAAATAGCACCCCCGAGCTCGCTCTCGCCCCTGCACGACTCCACCACCTCACTAGACCCCGCCTAGCCACTGGAAGAGCCTCGAGGGGCCCTTCTTCCCCGACTCCGGCCGCCCCATTCCGCCTCGGCCTCCACCTCAATTCGCTCCGGTGAGGCCGTCTCCGACGCCCTAATTTCGTCAGCAACCCTCTCGAGCAACTAGGAGACTAACCCCCACTCCTATTTGATCCCCGCAGCCCCCTCCGGCGAGATCCACCACTGCCCGAACCACCATCCGCCGGAGCAAGGGCCGTCGTCGACACAGTGCTCTCCGGCGACCACCACCACCACCCACAGACGCGGAACGGTGCACTGATCTCAAAGGTAACCCCCGATCACCTTGCCTCGTCGTGGATCGCCGCCGGCGACCAACGCACCTCTCGGGCGCCATCGCGCTCTGTTTTCTCTGTTTGAAATTTCAAACCCGATAGGTGGAGCCCGCCTGTCAGCCTCACAGCCGTTTCTTTTAAACGAAACGTTATTCTGGACTTTTCCGTAGAGCCCCCTGGAAACATTTTGTTTCATTACAGATGGGTCCTTGGACCAAAACACTTATAACTTTTAAACAGAAAACGATTTTTGATTGATTCCTTTTCTGTCATCTTTATTTTTCTGTCTAGTTTTTTGTAATATTTATTTGAAAAATATTTGGAACACTTATCTGTACACTCACGGTATTTACATTGCGTACGTATTTTTCTTATACCGTAGATACCGGAGGAGGTGACGGAGCTGCAAACTTCACACAGTTAAACTCTGACTACTCCGAACCAGGCAAGCATGTTTGAACTCTTGATATGATGAGTGTTGTTGCATGTTTGCATTTTAGTATAGTCCTGGCATGTTTATGAACATCACTTTGAATGTTATATTTCATGCACATAAGCGGAAAGTAAGTTTCGGAAAGCATTATGTTGTTGGATACATATTTGCATAGCCATGTGTTGGCATGAGGATGGGTAAGATGGCAGTGTTGTGACATGCCAGTCTTATGCCAGATTATTTGACTTCCGTGTCATCGTGAAACAAATCACATTTCCATTTATCCCTTCCTATACTGTCACATGTTTTCCGAAAGGAATATGGCATAGTAAGTTGCAAATCGTTTTCCTAGTACACACCAAATAGAGAGGCCGGGATGAGGGTTCCATGGCCCTGGATTAAAGCCCGTCATCCGGTCAGGGGGCATGGGTGTTTCCGGTTGGGACCGAGAGGGGGGCACCCCTTAGAGCGCGCGTATAGAAATTTGATCCCATGCTATTCAAGGTGGTGGCCTCCCCGTCTCAAAGTTTTTCTTGGACATTGTCCAGGGTGATTCATGGCATCGTGAGGTGAAATGGGTGTGTACTAGTTAAATGTGTTTCTACTGAAATACCATAAACGGAACTAGTCCTTCGTGACTACGGAAATCCGTTGGTTGTGGTCAGTTCATCCAAACTCTGCAGAGTCTCAAATCTTTCAATTATCTTGTACTTTGTTCAAGTACTATATTCATCTTATCTTCTCAGGTATCAGCCTCAGTGACAAAACTCCGGTGGGATTTATGTGTGATAAATCCAGTTAAAAGATTATTCTTGTGGATGGACTAATCTTGTTATTTACATTTATTACAAGCCCTGTCTGCGATGTCGCTCAGACGTCCGACGGTGGCATACCTGTTATTTACTTTTGTTATAGGCCCTATCTGTGATGTCGCTCAGACGTCCGACGGTGGCATACCTGTTATTTACATTTGGTGCAAGCCCTGTCTGTGATTTCGCTCAGATGTCCGACTGTGGCATTTCTTTTACAGCCCTTTATGTGATGTCGCTCAGACGTCCGACTGTGGCATTTCTTTCAAAGCCCTTTATGTGATGTCGCTCAGACGTCCGACTGTGGCATTTCTTTTAAGCCCTTTATGTGGTGTCGCTAAGATGCCCGACTGCGGCATTTCTTTTAAGCCCTTTATGTGGTGTCGCTTAGACGCCCGACTGCAGCATGCATTTTATTTATTTACCTTTCGAGGCGTCGCTCCAGACACCCGATCGGTTTTCAGTTATTTATTTTATTTATCAAGTCCCGCAATATTATTGTTGTTATATGAGCATCATCTTTTATTCATGACACATTCATGCATTCATTGATTATATCTTTTGTCCGAACTGTATTGCGAGTACTTTCAAAGTACTCACCTGGCATGTTGATTTGGCCAGATGTTGATGAAGGCGATCTCTTGGATGAAGAGTTTGATAGCGAGTCCGGCGCCTAGAGGAGTCCCAGTCAGTCCCGTGCGATCCTGTTTTGGTCATTGTATTATCCGCTTCCGCAACCCCTAAATAAATTCATCGAGCCTCCCCCGATGCTCGATGAGCTGCCAGTTAGGAGTCAAGTTATCCACCACCACTTTTTCCTCGAGCTAGTAGCATGCCACCACACCCCTGTGTCATAACCGCCCATATGTAAGATATTGGCGAGTTTGTAATAAATTGTTGAGCAGCCTCAGCTCAACCCTATAATATATTTGATGCTACTGGTTCTCTATTTATCAAGCATTTGTCTACCAGAAAGGATGACTTTTTCCTATACTGGGATTTAAAGATCGATTTTCTCAATATTTATTTATTGAAAAAAGTTGGTCGTGACAGCTACACATGGACTTATTTGGCCCTACTCACTACTCTAGTCTCACTACCACTGCTTGCCTTTATGGCTTTGTCATTGTTCATGATTATTCAAGATATACTTGGGTGCATATAATCCTCTACAAGAATGAAGTGCAGGATGTCTTCAGACGCTTTGCCAATCGTGCCATGACTAACTATGGCGTCAAGATCAAGCATATCAGAAGTGACAACGGCACTGAGTTCAAGAACACTGGCCTCGACATTTATCTCGATACTATGGGCATCACTCATGAGTTCTCTGCTCCGTACACACCTCAGCAGAATGGCATCATGGAGCGCAAGAACAGAACCCTTATTGAGATGGCCTGAACGATGCTCGATGAGTACAAGACTCCACGGAAGTTCTGGCCTGAAGCCATTGATACTGCATGCCACATCATCAATCGTGTTTATCTTCACAAGGTTCTGAAGAAAACATCCTATGAACTCCTAACTGGTAAGAAGCCAAATGTAAGCTACTTCAGAGTATTTGGTGCTAGGTGCTGGATCAAGGATCCACATCACACTTCAAAATTTGCACCGAAAGCACATGAAGGTTTTATGCTCGATTACGAAAAGGATTCGCACTCCTACATAGTCTTCAACCTCTTTCACTATAAAGTGGTTGAAACTGTGGATGTGCAGTTCGATGAGACTAACGGCTCGCAAAGAGAGCACCTGCCAAATGTGCTAGATGAAGTACCTCCCAGTGAATCAATCAAGCAAATGGGAATTGGAGAGATCATACCTTCTGAGGCTCAGAATGAAGAGGAACTTATCATTTCTACACCTAATCAACCTGAAGACAATGCTCAGCCTGAAGACAATCCCCCAAATGATGACACTAATCAGCAAGAGCAAAATCTTCGTCCTGTTCATCCTCGTGTTGCAAATGAAGTACAGATTGAGAAGATAATAGACATCATCAATGCACCTGGTCCACTCACTTGTTCAAGAGCTACTCAAAGAACAACACAACTAACAAATTTCTTTGGGCATTTTGCACTCATCTCAATCTCTGAACCCAAGAAAGTTGCTGAAGCCTTCATGGAACCTGAATGGATTCAACCCATGCACAAAGAGCTTCAACAGTTCGAGCTGAACAATGTGTGGGAATTGGTCAAGCGTCCTGATCCTCGTAAGCACAATATCACTGGCACCAAATGGATATGTCGCAACAAGCAATATGAGCATGGTCAAGTTGTCAGAAACAAGGTTCATCTCGTTGCTCAAGGATACACTCAAGTGGAAGGGATTGACTTCGATGAAACATTTGCTCCGGTGGCTAGGCTTGAAGCCATTCGCAAACTGCTAGCCTATGCAAATCATCACAACATCCTTCTGTATCAAATGGATGTGAAGAGTGCCTTTCTCAATGGAAAGATTAAAGAAGAAGTATATGTTGCACAACCTCCTGGCTTTGAAGATCCAAAACATCCTGACATGGTATACAAGCTCAACAAGGCATTGTATGGCCTCAAACAAGCACCTCGTGCTTGGTATGACACACTCAAAGACTTCCTGAAGAGCAAAGGTTTCAAACCTGGTTCACTAGATCCTACATTCTTCACGAAGACATATGATGGTGAACTATTTGTGTGCCAAATCTATGTGGATGACATTAGCTTCGGCTGCACTAACAAGAAATACAGTTATGAGTTTGGTCACATGATGCAATAGCAATATCAGATGTCCATGATGGGCAAGCTAAAGTTCTTCCTGGGTCTCCAAGTCTGTTAGCAACGCAAATGGCATCTTCATATCTCAAGAAAAATATCTCAAAGATTGCATGAAGAAGTTTGGAATGCAAGACTACAAAGGATACACGACGCCAATGCCAACCAAAAGTCATCTGGGTCCCGACACCAATGGTAAAGAGTTCAATCAAAAGGTATACCACTCCATGATTGGTTCTTTACTTTATTTATGTGCATCTAGGCCAGATATAATGCTTAGTGTTTGCATGTATGCCCGATTCCAAGCGGCACCAAAGGAATCGCATCACTTAGCTATGAAGCGAATTCTTCAATATTTGGCTTAGACCCCAACACTAGGATTATGATATTCAAAGGGCTCAGAGTTTGATCTAGTTGGATTCTCATATGCTAATTATGTTGGTGACAAGGTTGATCGCAAGTCCACATCATGCACATGTCACTTTCTGGGACGATCTTTTGTTTGTTGGTCTTCAAAGAAGCAGAACTGTGTGTCTCTCTCCACTGCTGAATCTGAATACATTGCTGCAGGATCTTGCTGTGCTCAGCTTCTTTGGATGAAGCAAACTCTCAAGGACTATGGTATCCACCTGAAGAATGTGCCACTCTACTATGATAATGAAAGCGCCATCAAGATTGCCAACAATCCAGTTTAGCATTCGAAGACAAATCACATTGAAATTCGTCATCACTTTCTCAGAGATCATGTCATGAAGGAAGATATTGATATCATTCACGTCAACACTGACGAGCAATTGGCTGATATCTTCACAAAGCCCTTGGATGAGAAAAGGTTTTGCAAGTTGTGGTGTGAGCTAAATATCTTGGAATCCTCAAATGTCCTGTGATTGGACACACATCCTAACACTTTTGCATTTTGATGACTTAGATGTGCAACACATGAAGTAATGTATATCTTCAATCAATGAAGACATACACTCTAAGTGTGAATACATTAATGCGGAATTTGACTTCGGAGTGCCACGATAATTGTGCGCCGTGTCTGGGTCTAATACTTCCTATATGGTGGGTAACGCCACAACCAAACTGTTGTTTGAAGTGTTTCCCTTGGCGTTATAATTGCAAAGTCTTTGAATTTGATTTGTCTTCATCCTTGACTTATGTTCATATTTTTCTTCATCCTGTTGATTTGATCTTATTCTGGTTATATACATATTTGTGTTATGTCCTCTACAACATTCACTTATAGCTATGACTTCTTGCTGAATCTTTTGATCTAAGTGAATGTGATCAAACCCTAACCTATCTATGCTTCTACCTCAACTCTATCTATCCAAATCATATGCATTCTATTGAAAACTACCGAGTGTCTTCACTAAGACCTTGTCAGCTGAAGTCAATCTGACAAACATATATATCTGTTTTTAATGCTATATCCTTATTGCCTGACAATCGGAGAAGCCGGAACGACCACCCCGACAATCCAGGCGTGCGTGGGAACATGGAACAACTTCCAAGGTGTTGCATGCTTGCCATGTGCCCTTCAGATGTGAACCGCCAAGGGCACCTGCATAATTGCGCTGGGCCTTCCCTTTCCTTATAAAACCCATCACATCGCGGTCAAAATCTTTCTTTCACCTCGCCACCTCTCGCAAACCCTAGCGCCACCACTAGCTCTCGACGACACCGGCAATGTAGCGCTTAGCTGTCGCGACCTCACCGACGTCGTCCTCACGCCGGCCGCGGACCTCGTCTTCTCCGCCGCCGCCGTAGGTGTCTTCCGCCGCCAAGTTAGGGCATGGGAGATCGAACTGCTCGGCCTCCAACTTCGCTCTGTCTAGCAGTTCTTCGTGTGGTAATTAAAACTTACTTTTTACCATCTTTTTGATCTGATAGATTCATCCTTCTTTACCAAAAGTGGTTTCTATACTTCTAAAGTTGAATCTATCCCATTATGCATCTCATATTATGCCTAGTCTGTTCACTTATGCTTCTCTACAAGTTAGATTCCTCACTTGTACTTATTCTTGGATTCGTACAAATCTGGAACCAACTCACAACAAATAAGTGAATGTCTTTGCATTATGAGGTCAATGTCTTCAAACTGATTTATCTTCAAAATCTTCTGAGAATGCATATGACCTCTTCCCCTTCCCTCGCACCTCTAATGCTGTCACAGGTGCATGTCCGTGGGAGAATCCCTTGGTTCTCATAGTCGGCATTCATTTGCAGAATTCTTACAGAGTCACATAAATTCTCCTGAAGCCAGTTCTTGTCTGACCAGCCGTCGGAAGCCTTTGCTAGTTTTGAAGCCATTCAGTTTAAGCTTCATGGCAACTGAGAAGTCAGCAAGAAAGGCGGGCAGACAGCGCCGTGGAAATACAGCCAAAGATTTGCCGCCAGATCTACATGAACTGTACAAGACATACCCAGAAGAAACCTATGGTGAACATAAGAATCGAATCCAATGGATTCAAAGATATTGGGCTGAAGAATGGTACAAGTACAGATTTTTCACTTCTGAGTATGCCGAGAAGAATGCCATCAAGTGACCTTGGGGAGATATCCTATAAAAAATCTTCCGCCCAGGTCCAAGTCTGAAGCCATTGATCAAGGCTTCTATCCGTGCATGGTTCGCGGACCACAGCCAGAGAATGCCGACCCATCTTCTCCGCTGTGGTGTCGCAAAGACAATCTGTTCAAGTGCAACTTCAAGTTTGCCAAAGACTCTGCTGTGAAGAACAAGAAGGCATTTGGATTTGACTTCAACCTAGGTTCATCTGCTCCTCGAGAAGATGGTACCCGTGAAGCCAACGAAAACAGAATCGGCCCCTTCTACAACCTTGAAGGCCTCATCACTCACATTGTCGTTCAAGGTGCAAATGTGGATCACTCTGCTGATGATGCTGGCTCTGATGAAGCCCCAGCTCCTCCTAAGCCGCATAAGCAAAAGAAAACAAAGGCTTCAAAACCTACTGCTGCATCAAAAGCTTCACGTGCGAAACCATTGGCAACTGCTCCTCCTGCACCAAGTATCAATTCTGAAGATCTCTCTCGCATCTCCAAGAAGAAAGAGAAGCCCCAGAAGAGAACTGTCTAGAGTTCTGGTCAAGCCCTGATACCTGCTGTCATTCTGAGGAACGAAACTGAAGCCGTTGATCTGTCAACAGATGATGAGTGTAATGATGATGCTCTTGAGCAGCTGATTAAGAGCAAGCAAGAGGCGGAGATCTTCAATGATTTGCCCCTCTTCGATGTGAACATTCTGGATAACTTCATTGATGAGTGGTTTGACAACCCGAATCTCAGCTTTGATGATCTTCAGCTCCCAATTGGCATCAGCGTTGCCTTCCAAGGCGCCATTGCTCCTGAGCTGGCTCTCACTCAGAGGATTGTTGAACTGAAAAACAAATTTGACTATGAGAAAGACCAGTTCAAGAAGCACGTGGCCAAGCTCAGTGTGGCTGATGTTCAAAACTTCAAGCTAATGTTGCATGACCTCAAGGAGGCATTTTGCAAGAAGCGTGAAGAAGCGAAAGGTTCACATGAGCGAATGAAAAATCTAGCAGCCAAGTGTGTTCAAGCTTACAATCAAGCTGAGAAGCGCAAGGCACTTGGGTGTCCTGGCATAGACCCCAAGCTAGCTGCTAAGAAGAAGAAGCCTATTGTGGCCCAAGATGAAGCACCAAGGCGGGAACAACCTTGCATTGTATTCTCTGCCAGTATGACACGCTCGAAGCCTAAGGTCCCCAAAATGGCTTCAGAAATGAAGAAAACCAGGGCAGCCGAAGCCGAAGCCAGAAAGCGCAAACTCAAGAACACCGTTGACGATGCCCCACCAACCAAGAAGAGAAAGTCTAAATAGAAAGATCGAGATGCTCCCATAGAGCCCCTCGTTGTCGAGCCCATCTCTTTTGCTCGCCGTCCATCCGAACACCAAGAGAGTCAGTTGATAGTTCACGAGCCTGCTTCCACAGAGGCTCCTGAAGCTGAAGAAGTTCCAGCCGTTGACCCCATCACGGCTGAAGACATTGATCCCCAAGACAATGTAGATGATGATGAATTCCTTCCTCATATCGAGCGCCAAACGGTATCATCGCATGTTCTCATGAATAGCAAACTCATCAATATTGGTCGTCCTTTGACGCCAATCTCTCAGGATGCCTCATGGGTTGATCGCCCCCAACCAGTAACTCCAAATCAAGACTCACTGCGAACTCCCCCACCTCAAGTCACCAATTCGGTGCTTGATGATGATGACGACTATGTGGTCCATCCCACTCCTACTCGAAAGGCGTCGCCCGCATTTCGCAGGCTTTGCAAAGGACCAAGGCCACAAGTCGCTCCATCGAGTGTTCCAGAAGGAGAAGTGCAACCCAACTTGGCAGCACAACAAGTGTTTCCTAAAGCCACTCCTACTGCGAATGTCTCTGCGTTTGAAGCCAATGCTGCTAAAGACATACTGGCTGCATCAGCCGATGAAAATCAAGAACCCCGTCAAGAACAAGAAAGTCTTGCCACACCCCCTACCAACCAAGAAGATGTTCTTGAGGAGAACGTGTTTGTGCCCGACCCTCCAGCTACTCAAGTGGAGGTTGAAAATCCTGAGGCGGCCACCAATAACCCTACTGACGCCAATGACGTTGTCATGGCTGAAGATAATGTGGCGCCTGCAATGAACACCGTGCATGAAGCCAATGATGCACATGCATCAAATGTGCAGCCTGACGCCCTTGCTAATGCCACTTCTCCTGTACCGCCACCAAGGCCACACACCATTCAGCAAGCATTTTATCAAGGCGAGCTTGTTACTGTCAGATGGCCAATTCTTGTTCCTACGCCTGCTCCCGGACCTCAGTTTGATTATCATGTGGAGCACAGGCCATAGGTTCAGAAGCCAAAACCAAGGCTGCCAAGGTTTCCAGGTACTGGATCTGCACCTGGATCATTTAACGTCAATGTCTTCATTGCACACAACACTTTCTTTGATAGAGCCAAGAACCCATATTCCAAGCTAAGAATATCATCTGATCGGTTCTGGAGTTATCATCAGCGCAGTTATTACTCTTGTGTTCTCAAGGGCGCATATTTCCCCATATGCGTCTGGACTGTGAAGCCATTGCTGGCCTTCCTTGCTTAGAAGAAGCCCTCGACTGTTTCATAGATGCAGGCCTTCTCCAGTTTGTGACTAATAAAGAAAATTGGAATGAAGAGCTTCTGCTACAATTCTATGCAACTCTCCACATTCGCGTCTACAACAGGGATCCGAAGACATGGGTCCTTGAGTGGATGACAGGCAATGTACACCGTGAAGCCAAAACTCTTGATCTCATTGAGCTTACTGTCCTGTCCACTCCAGGTGAACTTTATGAACCTGGTTGTCATCTTCACCGCAATGCATTGGAAAGCATCTTCCAGAAGCCTAAGCCCAATATGAGCCAAATGCTGAGTATGATGAAGCCACTGCCGCAGGATGCTGAATATCCCAAGTAATTCTTTGTTGAAGACCTAGAGTATCTACCCCGCACCATCTATCACATTATCAGGCGAACTTTGTGGCCCATCAAAGGACATTCTTCCTCATCAAAGCTTGAAGGCTCAATGAAGACATTGGTCTTCTATATTCTCAATGGCATCAGCTTCAATGCTCAGGATTTCTTCATTCACTAATTTGTTGCATCTGGCTCGGACATATTTGCTCTGAAATTCTATGCTCCATGGGTAATGCGTCTGATCAAGCTTCACTCTGTTGTTGACTATCAGCCCTCTGCACGCAACCATCAAAGATTCTTGCCAGAGGTTGATATGGTCGTCGAAGCCATATACCCAGAGCCTGCCAAGGAGGCAATTTATCTTCACAATGTCGATCGTCAGAGTTTCTCTCAGCATGTTGAAGGAGTTCATGCTGCCACTCGTGTTTATCCACTAGCTGGAAATACTCGTGCACCTCGCTGTGCCCGTACTGAAGCCACTGAAAGCACTATTGCTCCAAGGCCTCGAAAGAGATCTCGTGTGCTCAATGACCAAGAGCTTCTCATGGCCTTGCATCAAAAATACAATAAGCATCATTACTGGCTAAAGCGTCAGATGCAAAGCCTCTTGGTGGATATTAATCGCATTCGCCATCTTGCCACCAAGAATGCATCTGTCACTCATCAAACCTGTCGGAGGTCATGGAAGAGTCTGACTTTGCTCAGTGCTGAAGCTGATCTTCAAGACGATGGCTTCACACAGAGATTCAAGTTCGATACCACTCCTCTCAAGAATGTTGTCATGCGTTGGACTCCATCACTCGAAGATTCTGAGTACTCCTCCTCCGCGGCAACTATTAATGCCAGGGTTCTTGATGATGCCGATGATGCTACTTCACCACCTCCAACTTCGGCGCGTATCGACACTGCACCAAGTTCGTCTGCACCACCAAACCTCAACGACGACCCTACTGCCTCACCTACTCCTCATGGGAACGAGTAGAGACTATGTCTTCAAACCTTTTTGGTCCTTACTGACAAAAGGGGGAGAAGCATATGTTGATAGTCTTCAAGCGGGTACATATGGGTGGTTGCTATACTTCTGCCAAGTGTTTACAACTCTCGCTTTTGATACATTTGGTTCTTTGAGTTGTAACACTTAAACTTGATGGTCGTCTGCTACTTTTCTATTATCCTGTGATGCGACGATAAATTCCGCATGTGCGATGATAAATCCCGCATGAAGTCATTCTACAGACGTATATTTTTCATTATGCATGTCATTATTCTTGTATATCTGTTCATGCATGATGTATTGTATTCATAAGGTGAAGAGGATCTCCACAAGTACAACCTGCCATGTGCATTTGCATTCCAACGCAAAAAATTTATATGCACATCTTCAGGGGGAGCCTTTTTGCCACCTATGAAGACAATATCTTAATCCTTTACAATTTCACATACTTTTATCCCCGTTGAAAACTTCAACCAGTTTGTCATCAATCACCAAAAAGGGGGAGAATGTAAGTGCATCTAGTGCCACCCCTAGTTCGTTTTGGAGTATTGATGACAAACCTGGTTGAGGGACTAATGTGTTTGTGAGAATTGCAGGATAACACAGGTAGTAGTCCCTCATTGATTAGGTTTACCTACCGGAGATGACCCCTAAAAATGTGTGAAGACATTGAAGACAATGGTGGTCTGTGAAGCTATTCATGTTTAAGACTATGACATGAGAAGACATCGCATGAAGACTATGGAGCGCGAAGACTTAGTTGTTTCGTTGTTTCCTTTTCTTCTTTGTTGCGTCATAGGAACCATCGCACTGTTAAGTGGGGTCCAAGTGAACAAAGTCAGAGTGACTGAAGTGATGCTCAACCAAATCCTATGTCTTCGAGCAAAGACTATGAGAGCAAATCTTATCTAGAGTCGGATGACTCAGCTTTACTTGTAGCCCAAGTCAAGCTATCGTGTGTGTTTGAAATCTGACCGTTGGGACACGTGTCAGTTCCTTAGTGACCCAGGGTCATTTCCGACAAATCAGGTCAGGTTGCCTAGTGGCTATAAATAGCCCATCCCTTACACCATAAATCGGTGGCTGCTCAGAGTTAGTGCACGGCTTTTGTCCTTTGAGAGCAACCCGCCTTCGAAGCATTTGAGAGAGAATCCTTGCGAGGACAAAGCCCAAACCACCCAGAGCCCAAAGAGTGTTTGGCATCACTGA
The DNA here is from genome assembly GCF_002162155.2 of Triticum dicoccoides. Lineage (NCBI taxonomy): Eukaryota > Viridiplantae > Streptophyta > Magnoliopsida > Poales > Poaceae > Triticum > Triticum dicoccoides. Next base: position 346,796,793 of record NC_041387.1, on the reverse strand, counting down.
AGTCTTTCTGTCCGCGTGATCTAAAGACTTGTTACACTTGAGGACTGTGAATCCTCTAGCCGGTTAGGCATCGCGTTCTGAGCATCCAAGAGTCATTGTGGATTGCCGGTGAACAAAGTCTATGAAGGTTTGGAAGTCTACCTTGAAGACTTACCAGAGTGATTGGGCGGGGACTAGGTGTCCTTAGCTCAAGGGGATAAGGTGGAGACGCGGTCTACTGAGTTGAATCTCAGCCTCCCTAACCAGACGTACAGTTTTCATAGCAACTGGAACTGGTCGAACAAATCTCTGTCCTCCCCAAGCTACTGGTTCTATCTCTCACTTCTCTTTACTTACAGTTTGTCTTCGTGAAGTCATTGCCTGCTTGCATTATCTATTTGACTTCACTGTGTGACTACTTGTTCTGATTGGCTTCATACTATCTTCCATCCTGATCCTTACTACCTAGCTGTTGATAGTCTTCGTGCTTTCACTTCATTGAATACTTGACTATGGCTTGCCCAGAGTAGTCTAACTTCCGCTGCATATGAATAGTGTCATTTCTATTGTTTGTCTTTGAAATTCCCATGTTTTTAAGACTTTCATAAAAATCGCCTATTCACCCCCCCTCTAGGGAATAACCAGCTCTTTCAGAAGGTACTGCCGCCGCCGGATCTGGATGATGGGGAGTCTTTGTGGATTGGACCGGGGACGGCGCAACCATGGCAGTGCGGTGGGGCGGAGATCGGGGTTTTGGCCGGGGCCACGGACGACGGAGGCAGGCTGCTCTGCCGTTGGTCTCTGGCTCTTCGGGGAAGATTCTGAACAGTGTCTGCCGGGAGGCACAAGACGGCCATCAAGCCATCCGGCGTAGATCGGACAGTACCAAAATAAAATAAAATCGTGTGACCCCAATTTAGTCTTTAGTCAACAAACGTGTGACCACTGCCGTACCTTTCTATTGATCTCTTAGTGTATTTCCTCAGATCAAAGAGATATGTTGTTCTTAACATTATGCATTATCTGCATCTTCAGCCACACCGTCTTCCGACTCACCGCAGTTGCTCCAACAAGGGAAGCATACACCAGAAGGGAGCTATAGTCCCCACTCAACAGTTCCCTGCATCAAATGCGTGTGCCCAACATGGACAGCCACAACAACTGCAGGGCCATCGACAAGTCAGCACATGATGCTCACTCCTATGGATGGTGGCCAGATAGGTTGTGTCGGTGTTCTGGGAATGGGGGTCCCTAGACTTGCCTGCCTGCGGCCTGCAGCGTGGATCAAGCAGTGGCCTGGTACGGCCCGTCTTCATCGAACCATGCTCAAGACCCTCGCGAGGGGCCAAGCCTCGCGGGGCGAACGATGCAAGGCTTCCTCAAGGGCGGCCTCACCAGGCAGGCTCGCGAGGACGCGAAGAGATCAAAGCAGGGGCACCTCGCGAGGTTCTCGTGACGCAAGCCATGACGATCGAGACCAGGCGGGCGCCGGCCTGCGCGGCGTCCTTGTTTCCTCTTTGGTGCAAAGGGGGCAAGCGTAGGCGCGGAGTACCGAGGCATCAAGCAAAGGTTACCATTTCGGTGCAACAAGACCAAGACCAGCAGAGCGGCGGGATGGGGGTCACCGTGGAGCCCAAGACGGCGTCATCGCCAGTGCCTTTGGCAGCCGAAGACCAACTTTAGTCAGGATAACTTGTGCTAGATGTTCCCCTTCAAAATGGTCGTTGTTGGCTCCCTTCCCGCTCAATATTTGGGAGGAGGACCAGGGCCTCTATATATAGAGATAGCCACCACAGTAGAGGGCATCTCATAGAGTTCTCATCAAATCCAGAGGCGATCGAACTCACCCAAGTAGAGCACCACACCAACCCAAGAACACCTCTCGCGAGGCTGTCCTTCCTCTGTACTGTTCATCATCAGCCCCTGAGGCAATCCACCACACCACACACTGGATTAGGGTATTACACCATAACGGTGGCCCGAACCAGTATAAATCTTGTGTCCCTTGTGTTGCTCATCATGTATCTTAGATTCATAGCGAGGCGTTGGGACTTGGATCGGTAGGGGGGAAGATCTCTGCGCACACCCCAGAGTTCGAACCTTAAGGGTTTTGTCAGAACCCGATATCCTACATTTGGCGCACCAGGTAGGGGTGCACCGGTATCCTCTTTCCGTTGTCCCGCGTTCCATCATTCGTCGCATCCATGGGTGACGCTCGCTGAGCGTCGGGCTACTTTCGCCGCCCGCGTCGCCCAGACGGCTCCCGTCGGCGGGCCTCCCCGTCGTTCCCCGTCACCTGCTGCCAACGCCACCACCGGCCGGGCGGGGAACGAGCAGCAAGCGTCGTTGCTACATCCCTCGATGCGGCGAGAAGGCCGCACCACCACTCCATCGCTGACTCCGGCTGGTTCGTCGTCGCCCGCTCGTCGCGCTCCCACGGACGCGCAGGCTGCGTTGCTCCTGGCACATGAGCTCCTGCACTACCGCCCCGTCGACGATCTCTACGAGGAGTGGCTCGCTCGCATCACTGAGCTCGCCAGCACCGCAGAGGGCTCTCCTGCGTCATCCCTCTCGCTGCCTCGCCCTCCGTCCTATGTGGTGACGCCGGTCAGGAGGTGCCTCCACCACCTCCTCCCCAAGAAGGTGACCTGGCTCCAAGGCGCGCGGCCCTGTACGAGACCCACCACATCCAGTGCCCGCGCGACAAGAAAGGAGTTGCCAAGAGATCCCTCGTCCCCAAGAAGGCGCTCGCGTGCTCCCTGCTCTAGCACGTCAAGATCGCATCCCTGCGCCGGCACGTCAAGACCCCGCGTTGCCCCTGGCGGCGGCGTGCGGGAATCCCCAGGAGCAAGCCCCGCGTCTGCAAAGGGCTCCGGTGGCCACCGCAGGCTGCCGCGCCTTCACCACCGAGCTATGGAGTGTCGCCTGGCCGGGCAAGTTCAAGTCGGATCTGCCCCCCCTCCCCCCGCTACGACGGCATTACTGACCCCGCGGAGTTCCTACAACTCTACGAGCTGGGTATCGAGGCGGCCAACGGAGACAAAAAGGTCATGGCGAACTGGTTTCCCATGGCGCTCAAGGATGGTGCCCGCACCTGGCTCCTGAACCTGCCTCCCGGCTCGATCTCCTCTTGGGACGAGATGCACACCCGCTTCATCGCCAACTTCCAGGGCACTCGCGACCGTCCTCCAGTCGTGGGTGACCTGCGCCCCATCAAGCAGCAATATGGAGAGACCCTGCAGAAGTACATCCTGCACTTCAACAGCGCTCGCCTCAAGATTCCCAAGGTGAGTGAGGAGGCCATCATCTCAGCGTTCTTCGATGGCGTCCGCGACGTCAAGATGAAGGAGGATCTTGCTATCCACGAGGATCTATGCACATATTTGGAGTTGTTCAACCTGGCGACCAAGTGCGCAAGGGTTGAGGAGGGACGCCTTTCCCTTCTCAAACTTCCAGCTGTTGACCCAGAAGAGAAGAAAGCCAAGGCCAAGGACGTGAAGCGCAAGGGAGCAACTATACTCGCAGCAGAGCCAGACATGAAGCGCGGCAGGGACCAGCCAGAGTCGTCCAAGGGCAGCCGATACTGCATCTACCACGACCTCCACACCCACAACAAGAACGAATGCCCAGAGCTCAGAGCCGTTCAAGAAGGACGTACCGGTCGACACCCCGAGCGCAACGATCGGGGCTACGGCCGAGGAGGAGGAAGAGGTGGAGGACGATGGGACGATCGAGGCCCTCTCCAGGAGTGGCGTGACCGACCTCGTAAGAACCGCTGGCAGGACCAGCCTCGCGAGGGGGCTTGGAGGGATCAGCCTCGCGAGGATCACCCGCAGGGCAACGCAGGCCTTCCTCCTCTGCCACCACCGCCAAGAAGGAATGACGACCATCATTAGGACAAGGGGGCTAGGGGCTTCCAGGAGCCACGTGCTATAGTTTGCTCGCGAGGTGAATGCAGTCCTCCCCAAGCTCGAGGCCATGCGCCCTCTCAGGTAGTCCGCGTGCGCCATCACGTTCAGCTCAGCGGATCAGCTCAAGTGTGCGGCTACAACTGGCGTCCTCCCAATGCTTTGTTCCCCAGTCATCAGCAACGTGCAAGTCACCAGGACCCTCGTCGATGGCGGCGCAAGACTCAACATTCTGTCCGTCGAGACGTTCAACAATCTCCAAGTGTCGTATGATCAACTTCAGCTAACCAAGCCTTTCTCAGGAGTCACTGACGGTTCCACCACCCCGATAGGGCAGGTTCGCCTCCCTGTCACCTTCGGGCAGCGCAAGAACTACCGTACTGAGCTCATCGACTTTGATGTTGCCCACATTCATCTGTCGTACAATGCCATCCTCGGGTATCCATCCCTCGCCAAGTTCATGGCGGTGACTCACCATGGTTACAATGTCCTCAAGATGTTGGGAAGCGACGGATCATCATAGTTCCCTGCGAAGAGAAAGATGCAGTGTGCTCTCTCGAGCGTGCCTTCCGAGCTGCATCAGTCGAGGACCCAGACAGCAAGAATGAGAACCTCCCCGAGGTAGTTCCTAAGAATTAGAAGACATCACCCAGCTCAAGGCCTCAGGAGGTAGGCTTCTCCAGAGGCATCGCGTCAGGATCTGCGCCCGTCCAAGGGGCGCCTCCCTCCATCGCATAGGAAGGCGCGCCCGGCGCCCTCCTCGGGCAAGGCCTGGGGGCTCTCTCCTAGAGGGCCTCAGACTTTGCCAAGATCATGAGGGAGGCGCTCGAGCACCACTTGGAGGCATGCTTTGCGGCACATTTCCCTCAGGAAGGCATCGGCCAAGGGAGGCCCAACCCTCAGGAGTTCATCACCAAGGTCACTCAGGAGCTGCAGGAATTGAGAGTCATGCGTAGCGATCGCCGCCTACCTGGCGTAGCTCCCCATCCAGGCGAGGATGGCGGGCTGCACATTTGCATGGACTACCCAGGGCTCAACCAAGTCGCGTCTCAGGAGCGTTTCTAGCCTTCGCGCATGGGACGCTGCGAGGGTCCGCCGCACAGCTACGTTTGCATGCCTTTCGGCCTGCCGAACGCGGCTGCTACTCACCAGCGCCTAATGTGGAGCACTCTAGAGGCTCAGTAGGCCAGGCACCACACGTTCCTGGCGGAGATGGAGATGGACCTTGAGGAGCCGCCCGGACCCTTGGAGCCTCCTGAGGCTCAGGGCTCCGGTGGCTCATGAGGATTGGCTTCTTCACCATGCATCATCAGCTACTCCAACACCCGCTCTGCAATGGTATCAGGTGATATCTTTCAAGTTCCATTTCAGCTGGGAGCGCCCTCAGGGCTGCATTATTCACAGGTCGCGTGGGTCAGTCCCTACGGCATGTACCCCTTTTGCTTATGTCTTTAGCTTACCTTGCTGGGGGCGCCCCTCGGGCTGCATCATCCCCAAGCCGCTCGGGCCTGACCCAGCGGCATGTATCTTTCCTTCATCTATCTAAGTTGGTTTCATCTCATGCTTAACCTGCCTGTGATAATCGCCTGCTCGATTGACACCTACCTTTGGAGCCGCTCGCTCTGGCAGGGCGCTTGTGCATGGGTCTGTCCCTGCAACATCGACAAATCTGAGTGGTCGAGCTCTGGCCCGCGGCAGCCCCGCAAGCGCCACATCACCAGGCCCTCAGTGCCCTCATCACCCTCTTGGAGCAACCAATGGTTGGCCGGCAATCGTAATGGCAACCCTCGCTTCTCTCGTGTTGGCTTATAGGAACTACCTGAGGAATAATGTGTTGGAAATATGCCCTAGAGGCAATAATAAAAGTATTATTATTATATTTCCTTGTTCATGATAATTGTCTTTTATTCATGCTGTAACTGTATTATCCGGAAATCGTAATACACGTGTGAATACATACACCACAATATGTCCCTAGTGAGCCTCTAGTTGACTAGCTCGTTGTGATCAACAGATAGTCACGGTTTCCTGGCTATGGACATTGGATGTCGTTGATAACGGGATCACATCATTAGGAGAATGATGTGATGGACAAGACCCAATCCTAAGACTAGCACAAAAGATCGTGTAGTTCATTTGCTAGAGCTTTGCCAATGTCAAGTATCTCTTCCTTCGACCATGAGAGCGTGTAACTCCTGGATACCGTAGGAGTGCTTTGGGTGTATCAAACGTCACAACGTAACTGGGTGACTATAAAGGTGCACTACAGGTATCTCCGAAAGTATCTATTGTTTTATGCGGATCGAGACTGGGATTTGTCACTCCGTGTAAACGGAGAGGTATCTCTGGGCCCACTCGGTAGGACATCATCATATGCGCAATGTGACCAAGGAGTTGATCACGGGATGATGTGTTATGGAACGAGTAAAGTGACTTGCCGGTAACGAGATTGAACAAGGTATTGGATACCGACGATCGAATCTCGGGCAAGTAACATACCGATAGACAAAGGGAATTGAATACAGGATTGATTAAGTCCTTGACATCGTGGTTCATCCGATGAGATCATCGTGGAACATGTGGGAGCCATCATGGGTATCCAGATCCCGCTGTTGGTTATTGACCGGAGAACATCTCGGTCATGTCTACATGTCTCCCGAACCCGTAGGGTCTACACACTTAAGGTTCGATGACGCTAGGGTTATAAAGGAAGTTTGTATGTGGTTACCGAATGTTGTTCGGAGTCCCGGATGAGATCCCGGACGTCACGAGGAGTTCCGGAATGGTCCGGAGGTAAAGATTTATATATGGGAAGTCCTATTTTGGCCACCGGAAAATGTTCGGGATTTTTCGGTATTGTACCGGGAAGGTTCTAGAAGGTTCCGGAGTGGGGCCCACCTGCATGGGGGGCCCCACATGGACGTGGGTAGTGGGGGCAAGGCCCCACACCCCTGGTCAAGGCGCACCAAGATCCCCCCTTAGAAGGAATAAGATCATATCCCGAACGGATAAGATCAAGATCCCTAAAAAGGGGGGATAACAATCGGTGGGGAAGGAAATAATGAGATTTCTTTCCTCCCACCTTGGCCAACGCCCCAATGGACTTGGAGGGCAAGAAACCAGCCCCTCCACCCCTATATATAGTGGGGAGGCGCATGGGAGCTATACACGAAGTTCTGGCACAGCCCTACCTCTCTTCCTACTCCTCCTCTCCCATGGTGCTTGGCGAAGCCTTGCTGGATTGCCACGCTCCTCCACCACCACCACGCCATTGTGCTGCTGTTGGATGGAGTCTTCCTCAACCTCTCCCTCTCTCCTTGCTGGATCAAGGCGTGGGAGACGTCACCGGGCTGTACGTGTGTTGAACGCGGAGGTGCCGTCCGTTCGGCACTAGGATCATCGGTGATTTGAATCACGACGAGTACGACTCCATCAACCCCGTTCACTTGAACGCTTCCGCTTAGCGATCTACAAGGGTATGTAGATGCACTCTCTTTCTACTCGTTGCTGGTCTCTCCATAGATAGATCTTGGTGACACGTAGGAAAATTTTGAATTTCTGCTACGTTCCCCAACAGTGGCATCATGAGCTAGGTCTATTGCGTAGATTCTTTGCACGAGTAGAACACAAAGTAGTTGTGGGCGTTGATGTTGTTCAATATGCTTACCGTTACTAGTCCAATCTTGTTTCGACGGTATTGTGGGATGAAGCAGCCCGGACCGACCTTACACGTACTCTTACGTGAGACAGGTTCCACCGATTGACATGCACTTGGTGCATAAGGTGGCTAGCGGGTGCCAGTCTCTCCCACTTTAGTCGGAACAGATTCGATGAAAAGGGTCCTTATGAAGGGTAAATAGCAATTGGCATATCACGTTGTGGTCTTGCGTAGGTAAGAAACGTTCTTGCTAGAAACCCATAGCAGCCACGTAAAACATGCAACAACAATTAGAGGACGTCTAACTTGTTTTTGCAGGGTATGCTATGTGATGTGATATGGCCAAGAAGAATGTGATGAATGATATGTGATGTATGAGATTGATCATGTTCTTGTAATAGGATTCACGACTTGCATGTCGATGAGTATGACAACCGGCAAGAGCCATAGGAGTTGTCTTTATTTATTGTATGACCTGCGTGTCATTGAAGAACGCCATGTAAACTACTTTACTTTATTGCTAAACGCGTTAGTCATAGAAGTAGAAGTAGTCGTTGGCGTGACAACTTCATGAAGACACGATGATGGAGATCATGATGATGGAGATCATGATGTCGTGCCGGTGACGATGATGATCATGGAGCCCCGAAGATGAAGATCAAAAGGAGCAAAATGATATTGGCCATATCATGTCACTATTTGATTGCATGTGATGTTTATCATGTTTATGCATCTTGTTTGCTTAGGACGACGGTAGTAAATAAGATGATCCCTTACAACAATTTCAAGAAGTGTTCTCCCCTAACTGTGCACCGTTGCTACAGTTCGTCGCTTCTAAGCACCACGTGATGATCGGGTGTGATGGATTCTTACGTTCACATACAACGGGTGTAAGACAGTTTTACACAGCGAAAACACTTAGGGTTAACTTGACGAGCCTAGCATGTACAGACATGGCCTCGGAACACGGAGACCGAAAGGTCGAGCATGAGTCGTATAGTAGATACGATCAACATGAAGATGTTCACTGATGATGACTAGTCCGTCTCATGTGATGATCGGACACGGCCTAGTTGACTCGGATCATGTAATCACTTAGATGACCAGAGGGATGTCTATCTGAGTGGGAGTTCATAAGATGAACTTAATTATCCTGAACATAGTCAAAAGACCTTTTGCAAATTATGTCATAGCTCGCGCTTTAGTTCTACTGTTTTAGATATGTTCCTAGAGAAAATATAGTTGAAAGTTGATAATAGCGATTATGCGATCAGTAGAAAGCTTATGTCCTTAATGCACCGCTCAGTGTGCTGAACCCCAACGTCGTTTGTCGATGTTGCGAACATCGGACATACACGTTTTGATAACTACGTGATAGTTCAATTAAATGGTTTAAGTAGAGGCACCAAAGACGTTTTCGAAACGTCGCGAAACATATGAGATGTTTCGAGGGCTGAAATTGGGATTTCAGGCTCGTGCCCACGTCAAGAGGTATAAGACCTCCGACGATTTTCTTAGCCTGCAAACTAAGGGAGAAAAGCTCAATCGTTGAGCTTGTGCTCAGATTGTCTGAGCACAACAATCACTTGAATCGAGTGGGAGTTGATCCTCCAGATGAGATAGTGATGTTTCCCCAAAGTCATTGCCACCAAGCTACTAGAGCTTTGTGATTAACTATAACATATCAGGGATAGATATGATGATCCTTGAAATATTCATGATGTTTGACACCGCGAAAGTAGAAATCAAGAAGGAGCATCAATTGTTGATGGTTGGTGAAACCACTAGTTTCAAGAAGGGCAAGGGAACAAAGGGATACTTCATGAAACGGCAATTCAGCTGCTGCTCTAGTGAAGAAACCCAAGGTTGAACCCAAACCCGAGACTAAGTGCTTCTGTAATAAGGGGAACAACCACTGGAGCAGCATTACCCTAGATACTTGGTAGATGAGAAGGCTGGCAAGATCGATAGAAGTATATTGGATATACATTATGTTAATGTGTACTTTACTAGTACTCCTAGTAGCACCAGGGTATTGGATACTGGTTCGGTTGCTAAGTGTTAGTAAATCGAAATAAAAGCTACGGAATAAACGGAGACTAGCTAAAGGTGAGCTGACGATATATGTTGGAAGTGTTTCCAAGGTTGATATGATCAAGCATCGCACGCTCCCTCTACCACCGAGATTGGTGTTTGCGTTGAGCATAGACATGATTGGATTATGTCTATCGCAATACAGTTATTCATTTAAGGAGAATAATGGTTACTCTATTTTTGAATAATACCTTCAATGGTCTTGCACCTAAAGGAATGGTTTATTGAATCTCGGTCGTAGTGATACACATTTTCATGCCAAAAGATATAAGATAGTAATGATAGTACCACTTACTTGTGGCACTGCCATGTAAGTCATAATGGTATAAAACGCATGAAGAAGCTCCATGTTGATGGATCTTTGGACTCACTCGTTTTTGAAAAGTTTGAGACATGCGAACCATGTCTATTGGTGTATATGCATGAAGAAACTCCATGCAAATGGATCGTTCGGACTCACTTGATTTTGAATCACTTGAGATATGCAAATCATACCACATGGGCAAGATGACTGAAAAGCCTCATTTTCAGTAAGATGGAACAAGATAGCAACTTGCTGGAAGTAACACATTTTGATGTGTGCAGTCGAATGAGTGCTGAGGCATGCAGTGAATATCATTATGTTCTTACTTCACAGATGATTCGAGTAAATGTTGAGTATATTTACTTGATGAAACACAAGTCTGAATTATTGAATGGTTCAAGTAATTTCAGAGTGAAGTAGCAGATCATTGTGACAAGAGGATAAAATGTCTATGATATGATCATAGAGATGAATATCTGAGTTACGAGTTTTGGCACACAATTAAGACATTGTGGAAATTGTTTCGCAATTAATACCGCCTGGAACACCATAATGTGATGGTGTGTCCGAACATCATAGTTGCACCCTATTGGATATGGTGCGTACCATGATGTCTCTTATCGAATTACCACTATCGTTCATGGGTTAGGCATTAGAGACAACCACATTCACTTTAAATAGGGCACCACGTAATTCCGATGAGATGACACCTTATGAATTATGGTTTAGAGAAACCTAAGTTGTCGTTTCTTAAAAGTTTGGGGCTGCGACGCTTATATGAAAAAGTTTCAGGTTGATAAGCTCGAAGCCAAAGCGGATAAAATGCATCTTCATAGGAAACCCAAAACAGTTGGGTATACCTCCTAATTCAGATCCGAAAGCAATATGGATTGTTTCTAGAATCCGGTCCTTTCTCGAGGAAAAGTTTCTCTCGAAAGAATTGAGTGGGAGGATGGTGGAGACTTGATGAGGTTATTGAACCGTCTCTTCAACTAGTGTGTGACAGGGCACAGGGAGTTGTTCCTGTGGCACCTACACCAATTGAAGTGGAAGCTTATGATATTGATCATGAAACTTCGGATCAAGTCACTCCCAAACCTCGTAGGATGACAAGGATGCGTACTACTTCAGAGTGGTATGTAATCCTGTCTTGAAGGTCATTTTGCTAGACAACAATGAACCTACGAGCTATGGAGAAGCGATGGTGGGCCCGGATTCCGATAAATGGCTTGAGGCCATAAAATCCGAGAGAGGATCCATGTATGAAAACAAAGTGTAGACTTTGGCAGAACGGCTCGATGGTCGTAAGGCTAATGAGTACAGATGGATTTCAAAAGGAAGACGGACAATGATGGTAAATGTCACCATTAAGAAAGCTCGACTTGTCGTTAAGATGTTTTCCGACAAGTTCAAGGAGTTGACTACGATGAGATTTTCTCACTCGTAGCGATGCTAAGAGTCTGTTGGAATTATATTAGCGATTACTGCATTATTTATGAAATCTTGCAGATAGGATGTCAAAACATTGTTTCCTCGACGATTTTAATGAGGAAAGGTTGTATGTGATACAACCGGAAGGTTTTGTCAATCCCGAAAGATGCTAATAAGTATGCAAAGCTCCAGCAATCCTTCTAAGGACTGGAGTGAGCATCTCGGAGTTGGAATGTATGCTTTGATGATGATCAAAAAATTTTGGGTTTGTACAAAGTTTATGAGAAACTTGTATTTCCAAAGAAGTGAGTGGGAGCACTATAGAATTTCTGATGAGTATATGTTGTTGACATATTGTTGATCAGAAATGACGTAGAATTTCTGGAAAGCATATAGGGTTATTTTGGAAGTGTTTTTCAATGGAAAGCCTAGATTAAGCTACTTGAACATTGAGCATCAAGATCTATAAGGATAGATCAAAATGCTTAATAATACTTTCAAATGAGCACATACCTTGACATGATCTTGAAGGTGTTCAAGATGGACCATTCAAAGAAGGAGTTCTTGCCTGAGTTGTAAGGTACGAAGTTAAGACTTAAAGCTCGACCACGGCAGAATAGAGAGAAAGGACGAAGGTCGTCCCCTATGCTTAAGACGTAGGCTCTTCAGTATGCTATGTTGTGTACCGCACCTGAAGTGTGCCTTGCCATGAGTCAGTCAAGGGGTACAAGAGTGATCCAAGAATGGCTCACAGGACAGCGGTCAAAGTTATCCTTAGTAACTAGTGGACTAAGGAATTTTCTCGATTATGGAGGTGGTAAAAGAGTTCGTCGTAAAGGTTACGACGATGCAAGCTTGACACCTATCCGGATAGCTCTGAGTAGAGAGACCGGATACATATAATGGAGCAATAATTTAGAATAGCTCCAAGTAGAACAGTTGTTTGGAATAGCTCCAAATAGAGCGTGGTAGCTGCATCTAGGAGATGACATAGAGATTTGTAAAGCACACACGGATCTGAAAGGTTCAAACCCGTTGACTAAAACCTCTCTCACAAGCAACATGATCAAACATAAAACTCATTGAGTGTTAATCACATAGTGATGCGAACTAGACTACTGACTCTAGTAAACTCTTGGGTATTAGTCACATGGCGATGTGACCTGTGAGTGTTAATCACATGGCGATGTGAACTAGATTATTGACTCTAGTGCAAGTGGGAGACTGTTGGAAATATGCCCTAGAGGCAATAATAAAAGTATTATTATTATATTTCCTTGTTCATGATAATTGTCTTTTATTCATGCTATAACTGTATTATCCGGAAATCGTAATACACGTGTGAATACATAGACCACAATATGTCCCTAGTGAGCCTCTAGTTGACTAGCTCGTTGTGATCAACAGATAGTCATGGTTTCCTGGCTATGGACATTGGATGTCGTTGATAACGGGATCACATCATTAGGAGAATGATGTGATGGACAAGACCCAATCCTAAGACTAGCACAAAAGATCGTGTAGTTCATTTGCTAGAGCTTTGCCAATGTCAAGTATCTCTTCCTTCGACCATGAGAGCGTGTAACTCCTGGATACCGTAGGAGTGCTTTGGGTGTATCAAACGTCACAACGTAACTGGGTGACTATAAAGGTGCACTACAGGTATCTCCGAAAGTATCTATTGTTTTATGCGGATCGAGACTGGGATTTGTCACTCCGTGTAAACGGAGAGGTATCTCTGGGCCCACTCGGTAGGACATCATCATATGCGCAATGTGACCAAGGAGTTGATCACGAGATGATGTGTTACGGAACGAGTAAAGTGACTTGCCGGTAACGAGATTGAACAAGGTATTGGATACCGACGATCGAATCTCGGGCAAGTAACATACCGATAGACAAAGGGGATTGAATACGGGATTGATTAAGTCCTTGACATCGTGGTTCATCCGATGAGATCATCGTGGAACATGTGGGATCCATCATGGGTATCCAGATCCCGCTGTTGGTTATTGACTGGAGAACGTCTCGGTCATGTCTACATGTCTCCCGAACCCGTAGGGTCTACACACTTAAGGTTCAATGACGCTAGGGTTATAAAGGAAGTTTGTATGTGGTTACCGAATGTTGTTCGGAGTCCCGGATGAGATCCCGGACGTCACGAGGAGTTCCGGAATGGTCCGGAGGTAAAGATTTATATATGGGAAGTCCTATTTTGGCCACCGGAAAATGTTCGGGATTTTTCGGTATTGTACCAGGAAGGTTCTAGAAGGTTCCAGAGTGGGGCCCACCTGCATGGGGGGACCCACATGGACGCGTGTAGTGGGGGCAAGGCCCCACACCCCTGGTCAAGGCGCACCAAGATCCCCCCTTAGAAGGAATAAGATCATATCCCGAAGGGATAAGATCAAGATCCCTAAAAAGGGGGGATAACAATCGGTGGGGAAGGAAATAATGAGATTTCTTTCCTCCCACCTTGGCCAACGCCCCAATGGACTTGGAGGGCAAGAAACCAGCCCCTCCACCCCTATATATAGTGGGGAGGCGCATGGAAGCTATACACGAAGTTCTGGCACAACCCTACCTCTCTTCCTACTCCTCCTCTCCCATGGTGCTTGGCGAAGCCCTGCTGGATTGCCACGCTCCTCCACCACCACCACGCCGTTGTGCTGCTGTTGGATGGAGTCTTCCTCAACCTCTCCCTCTCTCCTTGCTGGATCAAGGCGTGGGAGACGTCACCGGGCTGTACGTGTGTTGAACGCGGAGGTGCCGTCCGTTCGGCACTAGGATCATCGGTGATTTGAATCACGACGAGTACGACTCCATCAACCCCATTCACTTGAACGCTTCCGCTTAGCGATCTACAAGGGTATGTAGATGCACTCTCTTTCTACTTGTTGCTGGTCTCTCCATAGATAGATCTTGGTGACACGTAGGAAAATTTTGAATTTCTGCTACGTTCCCCAACATAATGTGGGGGCATCGCGAGATCTCTCTCTCTCTCCCTTGCCCGTACGATCCGCTCGCGCGTTAAAAGGGGGGCTCCTAAGCATCGCGACTCAGGAGCTCTTACTGGCTCTCCGGCCCTCACCCCCTGGCCTTGCCCATGGCATCGCGACCTAGCATACCAGCGGCGGCTGAGCTCGCTCGAGGGCCGGGACCTAAGGACGTAGAGCACCAAGGAAAACGCGGGGAAGGGGAGGAGAAGCTCACGAAGGCCTAACCCAGCTACATCCCAGCTGCCGACACGCAAGTCTGGCACCTCGCGAAGGAACGGCTCCGTGCTTTCAAGATAAGTCTTACTCCAGGAATAGCTAATCGATGCGACCCCAAATCATCCACTCATTGCGGCTCTGTAACGGCGACGTTGCCTTCCTTTCTCGCATTTTCGGCTGCTTGAGCACTAAAGGTGAGCATCGCGCCTCAGGGGCTCTTACTGGACCTCGGGCCACTCACCTCCTAGCCTTGACCACGTCATTGCGACCTGGCATACCAGCGACGGCTGAAGCCTGCCTGTGGACCAGGACCTGTCAGCATAGAGCACCAAGCCGTCGTGGGGTTAGAAAGGGGGGACCGAGCCGAGACAGGACATGCATTCTGCACCACTTCATGATAAGGATAATATCAACAAAAGACACTGCAGATGCTTTACATGCCCCCACGGGGTATTTCCTTGATTCCTCGTAGGGAACAAAAGGTGCTAATCCTAAGGAGCCTAACTACACGCGCCTCCATGGCCGACGCCATCATCAACAGTGGGCCACAAGGGGCCGGCACCAACCCCATCCAGATCAGCCTGCCGGCGGCCTAAGGCGGTTGTCTTGCTCCGAGCACGGCGTGAGCTTGGGGGCTCGTAGCTGTCGTCGCTCGTCTCCAGAGTCACGAGAAGCTCGGGAGAGTCGTTGGACCCCCAAGCATTGCTGCTGCTACCAGAGGAGCCGCTGGGGAGGCAGGTGGCAGGCCTAGCGCTCGCAATGATGATGTCCCGGCCGCCTCCTCTAGGGCAGCACTCCAGTCGGCGCCCTTCCGCGTCGAAGACCTTGAAGAGCATCAAGGAGGCGCCATCGTATTTGAAATGAATCACGAAGGCGCCTCCTGTTCGGCAGACCCGGGCAATCTCGCCCCAGCCTCAGGTCGTGTAGACCTTGCCCGGAGCGACGACTTCAACCTCCGCTCTGGTCGTCGGGGTACCGCAGTCGGCGTGCTGCAGCCAGAGCTCGAGAGGCCCCCTCGGCGGCATCTCGAAGGCGAAGATAGGAGGAAAGTGGATCTAGGAGCTCGGAGGCATGGCGGTGTGGAGTACGAGCTCACTAGTGGAGTCTACGGCATGGACTCCGGGAGCAATGATGCGCACCGCTGTGACTCGTCGTCGTCGCCGATGGCACGGGCGGCGCCGCTCGGCATCTTCTTCTCTAGGGTCCTCAGCCTGGGCGTACAGAGGCAGCGGAAACCCAGGAGGTGGCCACTCATACCAGGGCCTCGACGTCTCCAGCCAAGCAGCCTCGTCGCGGCTGCCGGGGACCTGCCGTTTCTTCGGCGGGAGCAGGTCAGGCCCCTCTCGGGGGCCTTTCCTTTTTCCTCGGCTGAGAACCGGTGGATCGGTGCCATTGGTGACAAGATGGAGAAGGAGCGAGGAAGAAGGAGCGGAGCAAGAAGAGATGGACTGCGGGAGCTCACGCCTCTCTGTACTTATAGCCCAGAGGAGGCCAACCGTCGGCCTCCACGATCGCAGGTAATCATAACTCTTTGTGCATGCAGCAGGGACTCGTCAAATCGGGCAGTTGCCGAGGCAGCATGGGGAAGCGGAGACGCCCACTCTAATGAACCGCCACGCGGCGACCAAGGCCGCAGGCTGTTGGGGCCCATGGCGCTCTGCACTTTCCCTTTCGCTTTGCTGCTAAGCCAAGTCCGAGCGCGCCTTGGGCCTAGGGGCTACTGTCGGTGTTCTGGGAACGGGGGTCCCTAGACTTGCCTGCCTGCAGCCTGTGGCGTGGCTCAAGCAGTGGCCCAGTACGGCCCGTCTTCATCAACCCAAGCTCAAGACCCTCGCGAGGGTCCAAGCCTCGCGGGGCGGACGACACAAGGCTTCCTCAAGGGAGGCCTCACCAGGCAGGCCCGCGAGGAGGCGGAGAGATCAAGGCAAGGACACCTCGCGAGGTACTCGTGACGCAAGCCATGACGATCGAGACCAGGCGGGCGCCGGCCTACGTAGTGTCCTTGTTTCCTCTTTGGTGCAAAGGGGACAAGTGCAGGCGCGGAGTACCAAGGCATCAAGCAAAGGTTACCATTTCGGTGCAATGAGACCAAGACCAGCAGAGCGGCAGGACGGAGGTCACCGTGGAGCCCAAGACGGCGTCATCGCTAGTGCCTTTGGCAGCCGAAGACCAACTTTAGTCAGGACAACTTGTACTAGATGTTCCCCTTCAAAATGACCGTTGTTGGCTCCCTTACCGCTCAATATTTGGGAGAAGGACCAGGGCCTCTATATATAGAGATAGCCACCACAGTAGAGGGCATCTCAGAGAGTTCTCATCAGATCCAGAGGCGATCGAACTCACCCAAGTAGAGCACCACACCAGCCCAAGAACACCTCTCGCGAGGCTGTCCTTCCTCTGTACTGTTCATCATCAGCCCTTGAGGCAATCCACCACACCACACACTGGATTAGGGTATTACTCCACAACGGTGTCCCAAACTAGTATAAATCTTGTGTCCCTTATGTTGTTCATCGTGTAGCTTAGATTCATAGCGAGGCGTTGGGACATGGATCGGTAGGGGGGGAGATCTCCACGCGCACCAGAATTCGAACCTTAAGGGTTTTGCCGGAACCCGATATCCGACAGGTTGTACCCTCATCTTACTTGTGTGCAACATTTATGGCTTTGTTATTCATCTAAGCATGGAAAATAGATTATCTCATTTCACTGTATATTCATGTTGATCTCTTACGGGTCTTGTTCAGGAGTTAACGTTGTTCCATAGTTCAGCTAAGATACTTGTTCTTTAGGTAACGCTGTTCCATAGTTATCATCCATCAGCCAATGCTATCCCACAGGCTGGTGATTATAGTATTATACCACTTCTAGTATTACCTATGTTGTTCTTTAATACTTTTGTGTGCCATCTAGTTAATCTCGAGTACAAACGATACATATTCTGTAGCTTTCATTTGTGTTCTCCCTTTAGTTTTTGAGACCTGTTGCTGCTAGTTAACCCCAGTCCTACTATTTATGCCGCCTCCTACAGGAACTCATTACATAAATCTAACTACTAGTTGTCTTCCATGCATGTCAGATATAATTGCACACACTGATATATCCAGAAGAACCTCACGGAGCAATGTAAAGGCCAATAAACTTGATGTCAATGATACCCAATATGATGGAACATGTAAAGGCAGTTCTTCCGAAGATTTGCAGAAAGATGATGAATCCTCTTCACCCCACAAGGTCCTTGCTCTAACTTAGCCTGTGATATGGGTACAACATGCATATAATGTCCTGGAGTGTATCTACTCTGTTGCAATGCCATGTGCTTAGCATGCTGATCATGCATGTAAATATGTCATGCCTTCCTATTTTTCAGTACATATTCCATTCATGATAACATGTTTTCAAATTCAAGTACTTTCATTCTACTCTATCGCAATGCCATCTGTTTAATTTGGACATCATTCTTCTAAATATCTTATGCATTATTATTCATCAGTATGTACTTCATCTGTCTACCATACCACATTTTTTTACATTGAAGTGTTGTTCTAGTGCTCTGTTGCAATGCCATCTTAGTTTCCCAATCATACACGTGTATGTTGCCTTAGTTTTTTCTGTATGTATTCCGCTAGCATATAGTTTTACATTCAACTAGTGTTTTTTTGTTGTGTTGTCATGTCGTATCTCTAGCTCTTACACCATACTCCCTCCGCCCGGATTACATGTTGCCGAAATGGATAAAAAGGGATGTATCTAGAACTGAAATACGCCTAGACCCATCCATTTTTTCCGGATGGAGGGAATACATGTCAATATGTCATGCCTTTCTATTCTTCAGTACCTATTCCATCTCTCTGTTGTAGCATGTTTTATAATTAAAGCACCATTCTTCTATACAAGGCATGCAAGGGGAAGACGACTATGTTAGAATCTGAAGGGTTACAAAAAGGCTTTTGCAAAAGATCCAAATGCCAGGAGATAATAAACCAACTCCAGTTTTTATAGATACTGCTCCAGCACAGAGAAACCCAACTCCTACTGATAATAAGCAGATTCCAGTGGCCAAAGAACTAGTCCGCTCCAGTCCAGCAAAAATATGTCAACTCCATTCTAAGAAGCGTGTGCGTATCCTTGCATCATAAAATTTTATAGCATTCTGATCATATTTTCTACATGTTTCTTACCCATCTCTCTTTTAGAAAATAAGCTTAACAGATAGAAGAATTTCTGCACTGGTATCGTATGTGAGGAAAGATTCTTGCAGGAATTCTCTGTGCTCCAATGCAGATGTAAGTACCTGTTGTATATCACTATATTTCTACATCAGCATGTATTTTGTTAATCGGCGTGAATCCAACCTTTATCTGATCTAAATTTAGTTGTAGCAAAATGTATGATTAAAGGCCACAATGTTGATTTTTGTAAGGAAAACTGCCTAGTAGTTTTGCATCCTGAGCTGCATGAGTGCACTATCTCGTATCAGTGGGCTTGAATACTTTGGTTCTGCAGTGGGTTTTCAGTGTTTTTTTACTGTGTTGTCCTGTCGTATCCCTAGCTCTTACATCATACTCCCTCCATCCAGATTACATGTCTATCAAGACCCCGACTCAATGGCACACCGATCTAGCATGTAACTCCTCATATCACTTTGCGGCCTCATGCACGGTATTCCCATGGGTGTCGCCTTACCAGGCCCGGGACCATTTGCGCCTTTTGGCACCCGTATATGATAGTGTCGCTAGCATCCATATGACAAGGAGCCCAGGCTGACATGGCTAGTCGTGAAACCAAAGTGACACTAACTTACGGGGACAGGCATACATGACCCAGCAACGAACGTGTCGGTCATCAGCGAGTGAATCCGGGCTGTAGCAACTGGGCTAGCAGGACTCCGATAAACCGGGCTGTAGCAGGCTAACAGGACTCCGGTAGACACCGCATGACATCTCCCCGAAGGTATAGACACAGGAACGTAGAAGGACACATGCTGGCTAGCCTAAGTGTTCCGGAGCAGTAGCAAGCTACCAAGGCTCAGTGGAAGCACTAGGAGACATTTCCTGGTAAGAGAGGCTACCAAGGATAAACAATTAGATAGTCAGATCCCACACATACCAAGCATTTCAATAACATACACACAATATGCTCGATATGTGCAAATACAACATGGCATCACAACATGACTCTACAACTCAAGTATCTTATTCAATAGGCTCCGAGGAGCGAGATAATACAAACATGGGTTTCATGACCCAACACTCCGAGCATACAAGTCAAAGCACAAGCGGAAGCTTAACATGTTTGAGTACACACATCTACAAATTAAAAAGGCTAAGAAGCCTGACTATCTACCAAATCCTGCCGAGGGCACAAGATCGTAGCTAAGGTAACAAGCTAAACGGTGAAGTCCACGCAGAACTACTAGTGAGACTGAAGTCTCTCTGCAAAAATAGAAAATAGGCAAACGTGAGTACAAATGTACCCAGCAAGACTTACATCAGAACTAACTACATATGCATCAGGATCAACAAAGGGATGGTGGGGTTTAACTGCAGCAAGCCAGCTTTGACTCGGTGGCTATCTTGAACTACGACTACAAGTAACTCTTCTGAGGTGGCGCACACGAGTCCACATATTCACCATATCAATACACCACTATGGATCCGCCCCCGTCTCCCTACGAGAACGCCATCCATAGCACTCACGCTTATCTTGCGCATTTTAGAGTATCCACTTTCACTTGTCTATGAACTGTACAGGCAACCCAGAAGTCCTTTTCCGCGGACACGGCTATTCGAATAGATGATGTTAACCCTGCAGGGGTGTACTTCTTCACACACGCTCTTGCCACTTACCACCATGTACACACCGTGTATCTCGGCAACCTTCAAGCGGAAGTCTGGCGAGGGAGTCGGCCATGACCTGACTAACCACAGAAGTCTCTAGTCCAGGTTTATTGCCTATTCGGGTTCCATCTGCAAGGAGATACGGCCGGGGTGTCACTCACGGCCCCAAAAGATGTGAGCAGGGTTCCCAAGCCCACCATCCGGGTGCCACTTGGTATACCGTGCCACTGTGCCTAGTCTATCCCAAGTCCACCTGTATCGGGTGCCACTTGGTAGACTACTAACACTACCTACAAACACCAGAAACTAGTTGCAACTCCTGGACAGAGATCGAGTTGATTAATAAGTCGAGAGGGGCACTTAAGCGTTCCAATGTGTGGTAGTAGCTGTTCATGGATCACAAACACGAACTCAGTTCCTGAGGACGGTTTCAATGAGACAACCCACCATGTACTCCTACATGACCTCTCACCGCTACCTTTACCAAATCGTGTTCACACACTTAGCTCACACAAAGTAGGACATGTTCATCACCATTTCAATTCATCCCCGATGAATCAGACCTGACTCAACTCTAAGTAGTAGCAGGCATGACAAAGAAGCATGAATGAGTAGGCACATCAGGGCTCAAACAACTCCTACTCATGCTAGTGGGTTTCATCTATTTACTGTGGCAATGACAGGTCATGCAGAGGAAAGGGGGTTCAACTACCGCAGCATGTAACAGTTGAATCGTTGTTGTCCTAATGCAGTAAAAGAGAGCACGAGCGAGAGAGTGGAATTGTATCAGAATGAACAAGGGTGTTTTGCTTGCCTGGCACTTCTGAACATAGTATAGCTCTTCATCGGTGTCATCGAACTCATTGTCGGAACATACGTCTACTAAGGGGGAACAACCACCGGCAAACAAGAGAGAACACAATTAATGCAACGCAATAATATGATGCCTGAATGTGACATGGCAAGATGCTATGGATTGTGTTAATGCCACTAGCAACAAGTTAAGTGAAGCTCATTTGAATCAAGGATTCAAATGCAACTCCAAACATAAGCATTTAAAATGCCCTTTAGGTGTTTTCACTTATACAGTAGGTATAAGTTGGTTTTTCATGCATGAAAATGGTATAGATGGGTAGATTGCATTTTTCTAATCATTTTCCATATATAAATTATTTCATTTGGAGTTACGGTTGAATTTCTATGATTTTTCAAAGTTTTGGCTATATTCTGGAATTTTTAGATATTTCTAAAATAGAAATAATCCAGAAAAGGGTTTATTGCGTCAGCACTACGTCAGCACTGCATCAGCAGGTCCAGGGTCAAACTGGTCAATCCTGACCAGTGGGTCCCACTGGTTAGTTACTCATGGGCTAAAAGAGTTAGTTTCAACACTAACTAAAATTAGCAGGACACAGGGCCCACATGTCAGTTTCACTAGCTAACCCTAATTAGCTAATCTAACGGTGCCATGTCAGCGGGTTAGTTAAGTTTAGTTTAGAACTTAACCCAAAGTTACGGGGACTGGGGCCCACATGTCAATGGCCCTGGGGGTCATTTGGTTAGTACCTAACCGCTGATTAGCCGGAGTTAAGGCCGTCGGCGAGGCCAGTCGCGGCGGAGGTCGTCGGAATTCCTCCTCCAGCAACCATTCGAGCAGCAGAGGGGCTCTACGCGAAGCGCACGCTGGCGTGCTTCCAACGCAGCAAGCGGTGGTGGCTGGGGTGCACAGAAACGACGCCGACGGCGGGAGGCGCGGCGGTCGGAGTTCGGTCATCGGCGAAATGGTGGCTACGGAGAGAAGCTGAGCACAGGAGCGAGGGCAAGAGGTAGACGAGCTCACAACGAGACCGGTGGTGGTTTCAGTGGGCTCGGGGACGACCGGCAAGCGGCGAATCGTGCCACGGCGGCCGCCAAGGAAGAGGATGGAGATGGTGATGGTGGCAACACTGTGAGGCTCCCGGGGTCTTCATCTTCGTCGTAGAGGGGCTTCGGGGCATGGCGGACCTCGGCGACAAGCTGGATAGGCAAGGGGGGGCTCGGTGGCCACGATGGTGACGAGCAGCGACGACGAGCTCCGCTCGGGGAAGATAGCAGAGGAGCGAGGGGAAGAGAGGTCCAGAGAGCGAGGGAGAAGCAGAGGGGGTCCCAGAGTGTCGTGGGCGGCACCGCGCTGGCCAGGGGAGGCCTGGCAGGCAGCTGCGTGCCGGCACGCACGGGTGTCGTGCTCAGCTTGCCTCTACTAGTAGGCAGAGGTTGAAGATAGGTATGCCCCTAGTGGGCTGGGCCGCATAGTAGTGGGCCTCTGGGATGTAGGTAAGCACAAGGTAATCCTTCTCTCTCTTACTTAATTCTTTCTGTTTTTCTACTTTTGCAATTTATTTTTGATTTGATTTCTCAAACCAAATCATTTTTTAAAATTCTAAAAAAATATTATGTGGCCTGGTAAAATATATTCAAATCCACTCACAATTTTCTAAGAACTATTGAATTTATATTTAATATATATATAATATAAATCCAATGCAAATATTTATTGGATTAACTCGAATGCCCAAAATAAATATCCCCGAGACTCCAAAAATATTGGTTTGAATTTTATCTCTTGCCAATATTTTTATAGAATAATAGGAACATTTTCTTTGACTCATTTGAGAAGATTTTAATGTTGATTATTTCTGAAGTGATTTCTGGGGGTTTCCACTAACCTCAATTCAACTTTCAGGAATTAAACCATGATGGCATGAGTGCAGATGCAACTAATTCACTCAGGTATTTTAGGGCTGTGACAGTTTACCAATATTTTTATAGAATAACAGGAACATTTTCCTGGACTCATTTGAGAAGATTTTAATGTTGATTATTTCTAAAGTGATTTCTGGGGGTTTCCACTAACCTCAATTCAACTTTCAGGAATTAAAACATGATGACATGAGTGCAGATGCAACTAATTCACTCAGGTATTCTAGGGTTGTGACAATGTCGCAGAAATGGATAAAACTGGATGTATCTAGAACTAAAATACGTCTAGACCCATCCATTTATTTTTGGATGGAGGGAATACATGTCAATATGTTATGCCTTTCTATTCTTTAGTACCTATTCCATCTTTGCTATAGCATGTTTTATAATTGAAGCACCATTCTTCTATATAAGGCATGCAAGGGGAAGACGGCTATGTTAGAATCTGAAGGGTTACAAACCAGGTATTTGCAAAAGATCCAAATGCCAGGAGATGATAAACCAACTCCATTTTTCATAGATACTGCTCCAGCACAGAGAAACCCAACTCCCACTGATAATAAGCAGATTCCAGTGGCCAAAGAACTAGTCCGCTCCAGTCCAGCAAAAGAATGTCAGCTCCATTCTAAGAAGCGTGTGCGTATCCTCGCATCATGAACTTTTATAGCATTCTGGTCATATTTTCTACATGTTCTTACCCATCTCTCTTTTAGAAAATAAGGTTAAATGATATAAGACTTCCTCCATTGGGATCCTATTCGAGGAAAATATCTTGTGGGAATTCTCTGTGCTCCAATGCTGAGGTAAGTACCGGTTGTATATCACTATATTTTTACATCAGCATGTATTTTGTTAATCGGCATGAATCTAACCTTTATCTGATCTAAAATTAGTTGTAGCAAAATGTTAAAGGCACCAATGTTGATTTTTGTAAGGAAAATTGCCTGGTAGTTTTGCATACTAACCTGCACGAGTGTGCTATCTCATATCATGCACATTACTGAGTTGTAGTGCTTCTCTGGTTGTGTGACGCCCTCGATTCAATCGTACACTAATCATGCACGCAAACGTGTATGATCAAGATCAGGGACTCACGGGAAGATATCACAACACAACTCTAAAAACATAAATAAGTCATACAAGCATCATATTACAAGCCAGGGGCCTCGAGGGCTCGAATACAAGTGCTCGATCATAGACGAGTCAGCGGAAGCAACAATATCTGAGTACAGACATAAGTTAAACAAGTTTGCCTTAAGAAGGCTAGCACAAACTGGGATACAGATCGAAAGAGGCGCAGGCCTCCTACCTGGGATCCTCCTAAACTACTCCTGGTCGTCGTCAGCAGCCTGCACGTAGTACTAGGCACCTCCAGTGTAGTAGTCGTCGTTGACGGTGGCGTCTGGCTCCTGGGCTCCAACGTCTGGTTGCGGCAACCAGGTAGAAGGGAAAGGGGGGAAAGAGGGACAAAAGCAACCGTGAGTACTCATCCAAAGTACTCGCAAGCAAGGATCTACACTACATATGCATGGGTATATGTGTAAGGAGGCCATATCAGTGGACTGAACTGCAGAATGCCAGAATAAGAGGGGGATAGCTAATCCCGTCGAAGACTACGCTTCTGGCAGCCTCCATCTTGCATCATGTAGAAGAGAGTAGATTGAAGTCCTCCAAGTAGCATCGCATAGCATAATCCTACCCGACGATCCTCCCCTCGTCGCCCTGTGGAAAAGCGATCACCGGGTTGTCTGTGGAACTTGTCTGGGTGTGTTTTATTAAGTATCCAGTTCTAGTGGTCATAAGGTCAAGGTATAACTCTGGGTCGTCCTTTTACCGAGGGACACGGCTATTCGAATAGATAAACTTCCCTGCAGGGGTGCACCACATAACCCAACACACTCGATCCCATTTGGCCGGACACACTTTCCTAGGTCATGCCCGGCCTCGGAAGATCAACACGTCACAGCCCCACCTAGGCACAACAGATAGGTCAGCCGCCGGTCTAAATCCTATGCGCGCAGGGGTCTGGGCCCATCGCCCATTGCACACCTGCACGTTGCGAGGGCGGCCGGAAGCAGACCTAGCAACCTCCATTACAAAGGAAGTCACGTTACGCGGTCCAATCCGGCGCGCGCCGCTCTGTCGCTGACGTCAAGAAGGCTTCGACTGATACCACGACGTCGAGTGCCCATATCTTTCCCGTGTAGTTGGTTAGTGCGTATAGGCCAGTGGCCAGACTCAGATCAAATACCAAGATCTCGTTAAGCGTGTTATTATGAAGTAACCGCGAACGCCGACCAGGGCCAGGCCCACCTCTCGCCTAGGTGGTCTCGACCTGCCCTGTCGCTCCGCCACAAAGATCCACACAGAGGGCCGTCGGCACAAAGGTCCTTTCAGCCCCCAATCTGTGAATCACTCGCGGGTACTCAACGAGCCAACCCGACTTTAGTCACCATC
This sequence comes from Triticum dicoccoides, assembly GCF_002162155.2. Taxonomy (NCBI): domain Eukaryota; kingdom Viridiplantae; phylum Streptophyta; class Magnoliopsida; order Poales; family Poaceae; genus Triticum; species Triticum dicoccoides. The sequence continues at coordinate 346,771,168 of NC_041387.1, read as the reverse complement.
TGTAAAGTATGTATATATGTATAGTATATACCCGTGATCACCTCCTGAGTGGTCACGGCCCAATAATATAGCAAGGCAGACTGACAAGAATGTAAGGTATCAATGACTGTAGCAACAATGACAGGCTATGCAACAGAATAGGAGTAACCGAACAGTAACATGCTACACTACTCTAATGCAAGCAGTATAGAGAAGAATAGGCGATATCTGGTGATCAGGGGGGGCTTGCCTGGTTGCTCTGGCAAGGAGGGGTCGTCAACTCCGTAGTCGAACTGGGGGTCGCCGGCAGTCTCGGGGTCTACCGGAAAGAAGTAACGGAGGGGGAACACAATAAATAACAGAGCAATCAAAGCATCACAAAGCGTAACAAGACAATACGCAGTGTTCGGTGTGCCCTAACGCGGTAGTAGGTGATACCGATGAGGGGGGAAACATCCGGGAAAGTATCCCCGGTGTTTCGCGTTTTCGGGCAGATGAACCGGAGGGGAAAAGTTACGTGTTTGCTATGCTAGGGATGTGTGGCGGATGAACCGGCTATGTATCCGGATTTGTCTCGTCGTTCTGAGCAACTTTCATGTACAAAGTTTTTTGATTCGAGCTCCGGTTTATTTTATATGATTTTCCAAAGTTTTAAAATCATTGTTAGAATTTATCTAATTAATTTAATCCAACATTATCCAGAATAGTGTTTGCTGACGTCATCATGACGTCAGCAGTCAACAAAGGTGTTGACTGGTCAAACTGACGTGTGGGCCCCGCGTGTCATTGCCTGATTAATTAACTAACAGTTAATTAGGTTAATTAGTGATTAGATTAATATAATTATGATTAATTAAGTTAATTAATTCTTTAATTAATTATTTAATAAGTATTTTTTATTATTATTATTACTACTACTTTTTTAATAAAACGTTCTGGGGCTGGGCCCCGTTTGTCATTGGCCAGGGGCCTTAACGGGCGTCGGGTGCTGGGTCATGGGCGTCGCCCGAGTGGGAGGGGGCGAGCCCGACCAGGGGGGAGCGGGGCGAGGCCACCGACGGACGACCACGGTGCGGCAGCCATCGAGGGGCCCCAGCGGAGGGGCACACGTGCGTGCAGGTGGCCACGACGAGCGGAGCGGCAGAGCTCCGACTGGTCCGGTGAGGAGAGGCGAGGCGCGGGCGTCGAGGGACGCAGGCGGGCATGCTGGGGAGCTCGCGCCGCAGCGAGTCCAGGGGCGGCAGAGGGGTGGCCGGAGGCGGGGGGGACGTCGGATTACGGCCAAGGGCGGCCATGGAAACCAGCGGCGCACGACGGCAGGGGTTGGTGGTGCGACCGAGCGGCAGTGTCGTGCGTGCGTGACGACGTGCAGCGGTGGTCGGAGCTGACGGGCACGGTGGGACGTGCGTGTGAAGGCCACGACCAGGGGGCGCGCCCTGGCACGAGCGTGCGTGTGCGCGACCGGTGGTGGTGAGCACGAGTGCCTAGCGAGCTCTTGTTGCGGCTGTCCGGCGAACTCCGGCGACGAAGAAACAGAAAAGGGGGGAAATAAGGAGATCGAGGGGGAGGCTCACATCGAGCGGTAGGGAACGAGGCAGCGGGGCGCGAGGAGGGCGACGGGGATGACGACATCGGAGTGGAGGCAGGCCGTCGAGGAAGACGGGGTCGGTCCAGCAACAAGGTCGAGGAGGCGACGGGAGGCGTGGGGCATCGACTGCCCAGACCGGATCCATGCGCGGCAGAGGCTCTGTGGAGGAGGGCGCCGGCGACGGAGGGGTCAGCGCGGCGGCGGCGACACGGTCGTCGAGGGCAAGCGCCCCCGATCCAGATCGGGGGCGTGAGAGGAACGAGGGGGAGTAGGTGTCATGGGAGAAGTGGGGCTCGGTTGGGTTTTAGGGTTCGAGGGGGACAAGGGGAGTGGGGGCAGCTAGCCCTTTGCCCAGTTGGGCTGGCCAGCTGGGTTGAGGCCCGATTGGGTCGGGGTTTTTTGGCCCTTTGTTTTCCTTTTTATTTTATCCTTTGTTTATTTTTCCTGTTAGTAGTTTTGCTATTTTATTTACTACTTATTTTAGTTTTTTTCATTATAAAAAAACAACACCTAATGTAGTATTACCAGTTATAACACTGACAATACTAGTTAGGCATTTAATTAAAAATAGTTTGTAACCTTATAACTTGAAAAGGTATTTAATTAATTGTTCTAGTAGTTGTTTTAGTTAATTTAGAGCATTTAAATATTTTATAAAAATGTGGTTTCTCCACCATTACTACTTATGATTTATTTGACACAACCCAAACATTTTAGTTTTACTTTTTGAAAACTTTTGTTGTTTGCCTTTAATTCAATTTTGAAGTTGGATCGGTTTCGGATTAACGAGAGATTATCAATAGTAATCAAAGTGACATGTCACCATTAGCAGAGAATTACTGTAGCTAAATTATCCGGGCGTCACAATTTTCCTCCACTACAAGAAATCTCATCCCGAGATTTAAGAGGTAGTGAAAGGGGGGAAGGTTTGGTAACGAATCTAGCGGGTCTTCTCATCCTGGCTTGCTCTTCTCGAAGAGGCCGATCCAATACTTTAATGTCTTCATTTCTCTGCTTCAGGTCATCATGATGAAGTAGGCATCTTCCCTTCAGGATCTCCATCGTACTTATGGGAAGCTAAGGGGGAAAACTCGGGAAAGACAGAGCTCAACATATGTTAGGTACCTAGGGGCTATCTTAGTGAACGTGGCATAGAGGCATCTCTCGAGTTGAAATTCAAGAAACTAATCGAGAGCACGGTGAGGATGGGCAACAAGAAGCTCCAAGAGGGTAGGCAACCGTCTGTTGCCTAAAACAGAGGGTGAAAGGGGTTCAGAGCAACAGGAATAAGTATTGCGCTTGATAACAGAATAGATCACTAGGTAGGTGGCTTGTGATCTTTCATATGAAGCCAAGCATGAGGAATAACTTTAGAAACAGGGGTGTACAGGAGAGTCAGGTTTCGATCCTGTGAAACCGTGGGTTATGGGCCCACCATGTGGGTTAACACCAGGAAGGCGCTAATCAATTTGCACGGTCAAGATAGCAAGGCAGGTCAGAGTATCGCATGTTAGTTATGTCGGCAACAACATCGGTACCAAGGGCGAGGGACGAAGAGAACCATTTTCCTGCTCGTTGAACGAGGCTGACCAATAGGCAAAGTTCTCGTCCATCGGTGGTTACCGGAATGCTATCGACAAATGCAACAGGGTCTTGCTGACAGAATTGTACACCGAGGTGTTTACATAAGCAGTGGCATATTACTGCTCAGATAATATAGATCACAAGAAAGATCGAACGAAACAATGGAAAGGAAAATGTGTTTAAACACATATTTCAGGGGTATATCCTTCCCAAGGACAAGCAGAGCATGATATCCATGGCAGGATATAATGTAGATAACCTTTTAGGTAAGGGGAGAGAAAGTTCATGCGATTTCCAAACAACGGGGTGTGAATAATTGATAAAGGAAATTTAGCATGGTGCTTCAAATGTTCTTATCAATGATCAGAGTACCACAAACATGCTTCGGGATAGCATCGACATGATCTTCAAGCAAGTTCAGAGTTTGGAAACACAAAGGATCCATCAGGAATAACTTGTGGAATAAGTCTTACAATTTCCTCATAGAAGAATGGATAACCTTGTTGAAAAGGAATCTATAAAAATAGGGCCTCCGGCCAGGTGTGCTAGGCACGAAATCACCTTACCGGGTCACACAAAGACCAATGTTATAACTCTTGGAAATATGCTCCAACCATCATATCTGACCGAGATTCAGATCTGATTGGTGTCACGATACCTTAGACTTAGGATGCCTGAGAAGAAAAGGTGCAGCACAATTTGGCAAGATGACATTGTAAGATTCTCGGGAAATGAACTATGGAAGCGAGTTCCGAAACAAGAGTTCATCAATAAACCAACGAGAGGATGAGGAGGTGGTTGATGGAATCAGCGACAATTCATCGAGATTAACAAAAGATGGATTTCCACAACTATGTGAACAAGGGGATAACATTTGTCAGATCAAATGGTATAATGATGTATACTCGAGGAAAACATACACAATTAAACAATGGTTGAAAGGTACACCCGAAGTATGGGCTGGGTTGCACGACCAACGTCGGAATGGTGATTCAATAATCAATAGTCTAAGAATGAACTATCGACCATTAACTTCAAAGCAATAGGGTTCCTAGAAGTTTTGAATTCGCACAACAGAGTTCACTCAACACGGGGACCAAGAAAAGAATGGTGATGGCAAGAAGCATCACTATAACAAGAAGTCTTAAGAGGTGGTGAAATCCTCACAACATCCTTGACATAAAAGATGGTAATACTCCAAGGTAAAGAAGCATAGATGCTGGATAGCAAGGAACTCAAGGTATAACACAAAACACGAACAAGTTTGTGTTGAGCGAAAGGCAATAAAATGGTCGATGATAACACAAATCATCGAGGGCAAGGATGTATCTCACATCATGAATTCAATTGATATCCTAGAAGAGCTCAGAATGCTGATGATGATCATGACGCATTTGTCGAGAGATTTCATGGAGATGTAATCGATCGGGGATGACACCAAGTCAAAGGAATGATGCAGCGAAAGGTCATTTGAACCACGAGTACAACACAAACTCGAAATCAAGCTTGTTGTTCGTGGTGGGATGATAAGACGAGGAAGTCAACGTAAGCTTAGCTCATCATGGAAAGTTGTGCTCCGGGATTAAGGACCAAGTAGCACAGTTAAAATTAGCACGATAATGATGTAGCTGATCAGGCTAGGAATGACATGATGGAGTATTAAACTACTCAACAACAAAGTACTGGGAGTACTGAATCTTAGTGTTGATTCGATTCACAAATCGGTGTTCTTGGTTGACGACAACCCAGAACCCGTGTAGTAACTATGACAGGGGAAGGAACTACTTCATCAGAAATTCATAAGATGAAGTGCAATGGGTTGCTATCCTCGAGATACCAAGGGGTAATACTCGAAGGTAGAACAAAATAAAGGTTGGGCAGGCGTACTGATCTGCAGAAGGCAAGTACTTTAACTTGTCCGAGAAATAGAATCAAAGGAGAACAATCATGGTCGGAACCACGGTTGCAAAGGATCAATTCACATATACCAGATGATATTTATCAAGGAAATAGTTATTATTATAAAAAGCTTCCATGATAGGATCTACATCATGTCCATGGGCATTAACACAAAGTTCAAGGTCGACTCCCACTTCTCCAATGCATAACCTTTCATTCACTTCTCATTTTCGAAGAAGTTGTAGTGTTGAAATTTTATCTGGCAAAATACCAGAAGAGTATGACTTGTGAAAACTTTCGGGTTCACACGATTTTTAGAGAAGGTATAGGTTCAACCCATCGGGGCATCTTAGAAACATATACCACAAGCTTTGGAGTAGATAATACAAGCTCGAAACTAGAGTATGGTTATCAAAGTAGAGGATACAAATTACCGAAGGCATTATGTATCAGGGAAAGAACTTCTCGAGGTTTTTGTATACGAAGGACACTGTCGGGAACTAACCAAGAAATTGGTCTCGCAGACCATAAGGAATCTAATGTGAGTATCGGTACTCAATCAGAAGGAGAAAGAATGCAAAGGCATCAGGTCATGGAAACAACTGACAAATTCAAAGCTCAAATGCAAAAGAATTATGATTTCCAAATCAACGGATCAGAAGCAAACGCTCTGATCATGGATCGATAAGTTGAGTAGGCTTAGGGGTACAACCGATGGTAATTTGATTGGTCGGGAATCAACTCTTGTTTAACATGACATCTGAGCTGGAAGGATGAATATTAGGGTTTGGATGAGGATTACAAGCATTCGCAACATATTGAATCAACAGACTCAAAATGTTAATGACAAAGGTTGTCAATAAGATTACTATACTTATGGGATTAACCATAATGCAAGCAAGCAAGAATTTCAAGAGCAATAGGCTATTGAGGATTTTAGGGAGATCGAATAGTATTTTTGAAGATCATTGTGAAACACATGAACAACTAGTGATGAGTGGATACTCGTTATGTGCGAGGAATTATCCGTAGGGGTATTAATGCAGAAAAGAGCTACAAAGCGGTGGGCACAAAGGATTCTCGGGATATCAGAGAATTTTGGGGGTATCTTGTAATAACAAGATCAGCTGGGAATAAGAGTAAGGACGGCAGGTGTATGTATTTATCCATAGGGATATTTCAGTGGTAGGGAACTACAAAAGCAACAGGCACAAAGTCTCGAGAGAACATCAAAGGGTATCTTCGGAATCTTCTGGTGCAGCAGGCGATCATCTGGACTGAAGGGGCTCTCCGAGAGAAAATATTATCGAGAACCTAGAGTCAGAGTTAGTAAAATCGTTTAACCCGAATAGAAGAGATGTCAGAGTCCCAGAGTATAGATCGAGGAATAAAAGATCCTAATACCACCCAATGGCGACATGGGCCCGTAAGGCACACAGCCATGTTAGTAAAAGTTTTGTAGGGACTAGACTCGACTTCGGCCAAGGAGTTGGAAAGGGGGATTCCCACAGGCAGTCGGCTTTGATACCAACTTGTGACACCCCCGATTCAATCGTACACTAATCATGCACGCAAACGTGTACGATCAAGATCAGGGACTCACGGGAAGATATCACAACACAACTCTAAAAACATAAATAAGTCATACAAGCATCATATTACAAGCCAGGGGCCTCGAGGGCTCGAATACAAGTGCTCGATCATAGACGAGTCAGCGGAAGCAACAATATCTGAGTACAGACATAAGTTAAACAAGTTTGCCTTAAGAACGCTAGCACAAACTGGGATACAGATCGAAAGAGGCGCATGCCTCCTGCCTGGGATCCTCCTAAACTACTCCTGGTCGTCGTCAGCAGCCTGCACGTAGTAGTAGGCACCTCCAGTGTAGTAGTCGTTGTCGACGGTGGCGTCTGGCTCCTGGGCTCCAACGTCTGGTTGCGACAACCAGGTAGAAGGGAAAGGGGGGAAGAGGGAGAAAAGCAACCGTGAGTACTCATCCAAATTACTCGCAAGCAAGGATCTACACTACATATGCATGGGTATATGTGTAAGGAGGCCACATCAGTGGACTGAACTGCAGAATGCCAAAATAAGAGGGGGATAGCTAATCCTGTCGAAGACTACGCTTCTGGCAGCCTCCATCTTGCAGCATGTAGAAGAGAGTAGATTGAAGTCCTCCAAGTAGCATCGCATAGCATAATCCTACCCGGCGATCCTCCCCTCGTCGCCCTATGGAAAAGCGATCACCGGGTTGTCTGTGGAACTTCTCTGGGTGTGTTTTATTAAGTATCCGGTTCTAGTTGTCATAAGGTCAAGGTACAACTCCGTGTTGTCCTTTTACCGAGGGACATGGCTATTTGAATAGATAAATTTCCCTGCAGGGGTGCACCACATAACCCAACACGCTCGATCCCATTTGGCCGGACACACTTTCCTGGGTCATGCCCGGCCTCGGAAGATCAACACGTCGCAGCCCCACCTAGGCACAACAGAGAGGTCAACCCGCCGGTCTAAATCCTATGCGTGCAGGGGTCTGGGCCCATCGCCCATTGCACACCTGCACGTTGCGAGGGCGGCCGGAAGCAGACCTAGCAACCTCCATTACAAAGGAAGTCACGTTACGCGGTCCAATCCGGCGCGCGCCGCTCCGTCGCTGACGTCAAGAAGGCTTCGGCTGATACCACGATGTCGAGTGCCCATATCTTTCCCCCGTAGTTGGTTAGTGTGTATAGGCCAGTGGCCAGACTCAGATCAAATACCAAGATCTCGTTAAGCATGTTATTATGAAGTAACCGCGAACGCCGACCAGGGCCAGGCCCACCTCTCTCCTAGGTGGTCTCAACCTGCCCTGTCGGTCCGCCACAAAGATCCACACAGAGGGCCGTCGGGACTAAGGTCCTTTCAGCCCCCAATCCGTGAATCACTCGCGGGTACTCAACGAGCCAACCCGACTTTAGTCACCATCTGTAAAATATGTATATATGTATAGTATATACCCGTGATCACCTCCCGAGTGATCACGGCCCAATAGTATAGCAAGGCAGACTGACAAGAATGTAGGGTCAATGATGATAAACTAGCATCCTATACTAAGCATTTAGGATTGCGGGTAAGGTATCAATGACTGTAGCAACAATGACAGGCTATGCAACAGAATAGGAGTAACCGAATAGTAACATGCTACACTACTCTAATGCAAGCAGTATAGAGAAGAATAGGCGATATCTGGTGATCAAGGGGGGGCTTGCCTGGTTGCTCCGGCAAGGAGGGGTCATCAACTCCGTAGTCGAACTGGGGGTCGCCGGCAGTCTTGGGGTCTACCAGAAAGAAGTAACGGAGGGGGAACATAATAAATAATAGAGCAATCAAAGCATCACAAAGCGTAACAAGACAATATGCGGTGTTCGGTGTGCCCTAACGTGGTAGTAGGTGATACCGATGAGGGGGGAAACATTCGGGAAAGTATCCCCGGTGTTTCGCGTTTTCGGGCAGATGAACCGGAGGGGAAAAGTTACATGTTTGCTATGCTAGGGATGTGTGGCGGATGAACGGGCTATGTATCCGGATTTGTCTCGTCATTCTGAGCAACTTTCATGTACAAAGTTTTTTGATCCGAGCTATGGTTTATTTTATATGATTTTCCAAAGTTTTAAAATCATTGTTACAATTTATCTAATTAATTTAATCCAACATTACCCAGAATAGTGTTTGCTGACGTCATCATGACGTCAGCAGTCAACAAAGGTGTTGACTGGTCAAACTGACGTTTGGGCCCCGCGTGTCATTGACTGATTAATTAACTAACATTAATTAGGTTAATTAGTGATTAGATTAATCTAATTATGATTAATTAATTCTTTAATTAATTATTTAATAAGTATTTTTATTACTATTATTACTACTACTTATTTTAATAAAACGTTCTGGGGTTGGGCCCCGTTTGTCATTGGCTAGGGGCCTTAACGGGCGTCGGGTGCTAGGTCATGGGCGTCGCCCGAGTGGGAGGGGGCGAGCCCGACCAGGGGGGAGCGGGGCGAGGCCACCGGCGGACGGCCGTGGTGCATCAGCCATCGAGGGGCCCCAGCGGAGGGGCACGCGTGCGTGCAGGTGGCCACGACGAGCGGAGCGGCAGAGCTCCGACTAGCCCGGTGAGGAGAGGCGAGGCGCGGGCATCGAGGGACGCAGGCGGGTGTGCTGGGGAGCTCGCGCCGCAGCGAGTCTAGGGGTGACAGAGGGGTGGCCAGAGGCGGGGAGGAGATGTCGGAATACGGCCAAGGGCGGCCTTGGAAACTAGCGGCGCACGACGGTAGGGGTTGGTGGTGCGGCAGAGCGGCAGTGTCGTGCGTGCGTGACGACGTGCAGCGGTGGTCGGAGCTGACGGGCACGGCGGGACGTGCATGTGAAGGCCACGACCAAGGGGCGCGCCATGGCACGAGCGTGCGTGTGCGCGACCGATGGTGGTGAGCACGAGTGCCTAGCGAGCTCTCGTTGCGGCTGTCCGGCGAACTCCGGCGACGAAGAAACGGAAAAGAGGGGAAATAAGGAGATCGAGGGGGAGGCTCACATCGAGTGGCAGGGAACGAGGCAGCGGGGCGCGAGGAGGGCGATGGGGATGATGGCGTCGGAGTGGAGGCAGGCCGTCGAGGAAGATGGGGTCGGTCCAGCAACAAGGTCGGGGAGGCGACGGGAGGCGTGGGGCATCGACTGCCCAGACCGGATCCATGCGCGGCAGAGGCTTTGAGGAGTAGGGCGCCGGCGACGGAGGGGTCAGCGCGGCGGCGGCGACGCGGTCGTCGAGGGAAAGCGCCCCCGATCCAGATCGGGGGGGTGAGAGGAACGAGGGAGAGTGGGTGTCGTGGGGGAAGTGGGGCTCGGTTGGGTTTTAGGGTTCGAGGGGGACAAGGGGAGTGGGGGCAGCTGGGCCTTTGCCCAGTTGGGCTGGCCAGCTGGGTCGAGGCCCGATTGGGTCGGGTTTTTTTGGCCCTTTGTTTTCCTTTTTATTTTATCCTTTGTTTATTTTTCCTGTTAATAGTTTTGCTATTTTATTTACTACTTATTTTAGTTTTGTTCATTATAAAAAAACAACACCTAATGTAGTATTACCAGTTATAACACTGACAATACTAGTTAGGCATTTAATTAAAAATAGTTTGTAACCTTATAACTTGAAAAGATATTTAATTAATTGTTCTAGTTGTTGTTTTAGTTAATTTAGAGCATTTAAATATTTTATAAAAATGTGGTTTCTCCACCATTACTACTACGATTTATTTGACATAACCCAAACATTTCAGTTTTAGTTTTTGAAAACTTTTGTTGTTTGCCTTTAATTCAATTTTGAAGTTGGATCGGTTTCAGATTAACGTGAGATTAGCAATAGTAATCAAAGTGACATATCACCATTAGCAGAGAATTACTGTAGCCAAATTATCCGGGCGTCACAGGTTGCCCGTTCATTCATTGTGTCAATGTTGCTTTCAGATTACCTTACCTGGCTGATGATAGCTGTGCCATATTGTGTTAATTTGGTGTACGCTACTTGCCCAAACGTTTGTTGTGTAAATGTTGCTTTCCTATTATCTGACTTGGCCAATGATAGCAATGCTAGTGTGTTAATTTGGTGCAGGCTGCTGAAGATAAGAAGACAAACTCTGAAAACAACAAGGCAACCCCATTGTTTCTTTCTAATAAATCTAGGCCAGGTAATATGGCAATAACTCATGATTAATCTGTTTGATTCCCCTCTGTAGGATCGAAACTATGTCTAGAGGGGGGTGATTAGACTACTTGACCAAATAAAAATCTAGCCTTTTCCCAATTTTAGTTCTTGGCAGATTTTAGCAACTTAGCACAAGTCAAGCAATCAACCTACACATGCAATTCTAAGACTATAGCAGCGGAATGTAAAACAATTGCATATGAAGGTAAAGGGGAGGAGTTTGAGAAGGCAAACGCAATTGGAGACATGGATGTTTTTGTCGTGGTTCCGATAGGTGGTGCTATCGTACATCCATGTTGATGGAGACTTCAACCCACGAAGGGTAACGGCTGCGTGAGTCCATGGAGGGCTCCACCCACGAAGGGTCCACGAAGAAGCAACCTTGTCTATCCCACCATGGCCGTCGCCCACGAAGGACTTGCCTCACTAGGGTAGATCTTCATGAAGTAGGCGATCTCCTTGCCCTTACAAACTCCTTGGTTCAACTCCACAATCTTGTCAGAGGCTCCCAAGTGACACCTAGCGAATCTAGGAGACACCACTCTCCAAGAAGTAACACATGGTGTGTTGATGATGAACTCCTTGCTCTTGTGCTTCAAATGATAGTCTCCCCAACACTCAACTCTCTCTCACAGGATTTGGATTTGGTGGAAAGAAGATTTGAGTGGAAAGCAACTTGGAGAAGGCTAGAGATCAAGATTCATATGGTAGGTGTCGGTGTCAAAACCGGCGGATCTCGGGTAGGGGGTCCCGGTCTGTGCGTCAAGACAGATGTTTACCCAGGTTCGGGCCCTCTCGATGGAGGTAAAACCCTACTTCCTGCTTGATTAATATTGAAGATATGGGTGGCACAAGAATAGATCTACCACGAGATCGTAGAGGCTAAACCCTAGAAGCTAGCCTATGATGGTATGATTGTAATTGTGATCGGCCTTCTAAGGACCGACCTCTTCGGTTTATATAGACACCGGAGAGGGCTAGGGTTTACATGGAGTCAGTTACAAGGAAGGAAACACAATATCCGGATCGCCAAGCTTGTCTTCCACGCAAAGGAGAGTCCCATCCGGACTCGGGCCGAAGTCTTGAGTCTTGTACCTTCACGCTTCTATAGTCCGGACGATATATACAGTCCGGCTGTCCGGATACCCCCTAATCCAGGACTCCCTCAGTAGCCCCTGAACCAGGCTTCAATGACAATGAGACCGGCGCGCAGTCTTGTTTTTGGCATTGCAAGGCGGGTTCCTTCTCCGAATACTCCAAAGTAATTATCGAACACTTTAATCATGTCCGGATCTTCAAGATGAAATTCACATGCTACCGTAGAGAGAATGATATTTCACAAATTCAACCTGCTGACAACTTTTTAGACAACGCGACGTGTCATTACGGTTGGGTCATTATTCGAACTGTCTTCCTATAACCAGCCATAGCGCATATTGCGGGGCGGTTTCCCTGACATGTCTTTTCAAAGCAGAGATCATGTCCCCTTATCACGGGATTCTCATCAATACAGGTATGGGTAATCCCACCATGCCATCAGTTGTGGCGCTTGGGAAGCAAGCGATTCCCAACGGGCAAGTGGGGAGGCGCACCGCTTTCGTCGCCTCTATAAAGGGATAAGATTTCCTCATTTTTACCCATGCCTTCTTCCTCCTTCGCCCACCCTTGCCCCCTCGAGCTCCAGCGCCCAAGCCCAAGTCTTCTCCGCACAACTAAACATGTCCGGAGCAGGAGGCAAGTGGGTGGCCTCCACCGTCATGGAGAAGCACGTCACCAATCTTCGGGCGGCCGGATACTTGGCCACAGACATAGCGCACCGGCTACCGGATGCCGGGTAGGTCATTCCGACCCCAGGACCCCATGAGAGGGTCGTGTTCGTTGCCCACTTCGTCCGTGGACTAGGATTTCCACTTCATCCCTTCGTCCACGGGCTCATGTTCTACTACGGGCTAGATTTCCATGATCTAGCCCCAGATTTCGTCCTCAACATCTCGGCGTTCATCGTCGTATGCGAGGCCTTCCTCCACATCCGGCCTCACTTCGGCCTGTGGCTGCAAACCTTCTGCATGAAGCCAAAGATTGTAAGCGGCCAGCAAGCGGAGTCCGGAGGGGCCAAGGTGGGCGAGATGCCTAACATCACCTAGCTGGACGGTTCCTTTGCGGAGACCGTTAAAGGGTGGCAATCGGGGTGGTTCTACATCATCGAGCCGCGCGGCGCCAACTGGGCGGCGGCCCCCGAGTTCCGATCCGGAGCCCCCATGCGGCTCACCTCCTGGGAAAAGAAGGGCCTGTCCTGGGGCGAATCTACGGAGCTGACCGGACTCCAGACCTGCATCGAAAGCATGAAGGACAAGAACATCAAGCTTGTCAACGTGATCCAGGTCATGCTCATTCGCCGGATTCTACCATGCCAAAGGCGGGCATTCAATCTATGGGAGTTCGTCCCGGCCGAACACCAGATGCTCCGGAAGCTCTACGATATGACGCACAAAGGTGCAGGTGTTGTTCAAGGCCCTTGAAGTGCCTCCTCCCACATCCGAGGACCGTGGGCTCCACGCCGCGCGGCCTCCTAGTCAGGTGAGTTCTCAGACTACCACTGGATTCGGTTCTTCCCAATATATTCATGGGGGAGTCTTAAGTAACTGTGCATACTTGTTCAGGATTATGTGAAGACAATGGAGCAGGTTAACTGTCCGGATCCGCTGCCAGAAATTCCAGCTGATGCTCTCCTAACGGAGATGCTGGTCCCAGCGTCGTACAAGGTGCCGTAGAAGAAGGCCGAAAATAAGGCCCCGGGGACCCGAAAGGGTCTCCGTCATAAGGTTGTGCCGGAAGCTTCATCCGGAGACGACAAGGCACACTCCTCCCACGAAGGGGAGGAAGAAGAAGAAGAAGATGACACCCCATCCGGAAAGGATGAGGGGCCTAGGGAGGCGGACTAGGGGGCCGGAAAAGGCCCTCGGCGTAAGGCCATCATACCCACGTCGTCTGACGACGACGAGACAGATTCCTCCCGCGGAGGAGGGGGGAATCAAGAAGAAATTCTACCTCCCCACACTGGGGAGGAGAAAAAGAGAAAAGCCGCCCCGGAAGGGGAGGCTGGGACGTCCAACAAGGGAAAGGTGTCACTTCCGGACTACTCTGCCACGGCCGCTCTCAGCGAGGAGGGGTGGCTGCCCAGGCGGAAGCCCCCAGTGTGATCGTAAGTGTCCGTACTCTATCATGACTTCAATCCATAGATTTTTTATAACACCGAACATATATGCAGTCCGGCCAGGGCTCACCCCGAGGTATCTTCCTCCGGGTCCCTGAGCGATTTGGAGATGAACTCGCTTCCAACAGCCACTACTCCTCAGCCCGCGGACGACACAGAGGTGTTGTCCCGGCTCCCAGAGCGGGGGGAGGTGACTCTGGAGACGCCCCAAGGCGGGGTTCCAGATGTCGGACACGCGAGGTTCAAGATCCCCACGGATCGTGTCGATGAGATCCACAGTAGGTCTCAGCCGAACACCGTTCTGGAACCTTCAATGGTTCCGGACTCAGGCAGGCAGGCCCTTGTCAAGGAGGGTGAGCCATCTGCGTTGAGGACTTCCATTGCGCGTGAGGCGCTGGATTGTCTGCTGGAAGTGCTTCGTGGCTCTTCCATGGATGAATAGCACCGTACTCTTATGAGTGCGGTGATTCGGAAGGTTTCGTACACCAAGAGCAGACTAACCGAAGCTTGCACCAGCCTCCTGATAGGTTTTGAGGTAAGCAATAAATGTGTGCAAAATTACCACCCGATAGGTAGTAGCCCCTGATACTCTGTTTGGTGTTCGGAAAGAAAAACCAAACGGATGGTTAATTATAATCCGCAGGAGTCTATTAATAAATATTCATGTGAATAAGCAGGCTGTGCTGCTTGTCGCTGCTGCCCGCACAGCCGAGGTTACCGAACTAAAGCGGGACCTGGAGCAGGCGCAGGGAGAGCTCGCCCTCATGAAGAGGTAGCTCGAAGAGAACAAGGGTAAGTGATTCCCCGCTCTTATGCATTTAATGATAGACAAAATTGGTTAGTCTAACACCTAAGCGTCGTGACTGTGTAACAGGGGCCACCGCCAAAGTGGCGTCCCAGAAGAACGCGTTATCCGATGCTGAAGACAAGACGGCCTTGGAATGCAAGGAGCACGAAAAGCAAAGTGCAAGAGTGGGCGAGGTACAGCAAGAGCTCCAGGACCTTGGCAAGAAGTATGAGTCTGTGGAGCATGATCTGAAGATAAAAGAGGCCAAGTTTGCGAAGGCCGTGGTGAGTATGAAAGACGCCAAGGCCGAAGCCGAGAAGGCACAACAGGAAATCAAGGAGGCCAAAAAGATAACAGCGGGTAAGAAATTCTTTATGCAAAGCAAACATGTGGAGGAGGCGTTTCTTTTACTTACTCAAATTCGGAGCTCTCCAGGGGCATTCGTAGATCTGCCATGCAGCGTATCAGACGCTGCGGAGTTCTACCGTGCCCAGGAGGGGAGCTCAATGGAGAAGCTGTTCTGGTCCCAGTATGCTGGGGCCGAACATCCAGTGCCTATGAGTGAAAAATTGAAGCAGTTGGTCGAACTCCACAAGGCGGCTGAAGTGGCTATGAAGGATTTCATAGTCCGGCTGTGGCCTGCTGAGCCCCTGCCCACTAGCTACTTCGGCCTGATCAAGCGGATGGTGAATGCCTGTCCGCGGCTTGAAGTCATCAAGCGATCTATTTGTATTGAGGGTGCCCGTGCATTGGGGGAAGCTGGATGCTGAGAAGCTTGTGAAGGACGGCCCGCCAGAGGGCAAGGAGCATCGCCATCCCGAGAAGTACTATGATGGTGTTATGAAGGGCGCCCGCCTCGTGGCCGATGAGTGTACCAAGGACAAGATCTTTGATTAAATGTACCTCTGTCGCTGTTGTAATTTAAAAACGAATTTACTTGTGCTATATAGCACTGTTTTATTTAAAATATTACCTTCTGTGCAGCTGTTTATAAAATTCTGAAAGTAGGCCAGTTGTCGACTTCTGCCCCCACGTAACTAGTACTGGGGTGTTCGTTGAAAACCAGGACACTCTTTATCCAACTGTTTGGTCCCTTAAGGAGTTGTCCGGCGCAGCGGACAAGGCAATCGGACTATGCGGCTTTATAACTTTCACTTAGCCATAGAAGTCTACAATTTTAAATTTCGGCGAAGCCCCAGACATCCAGAAGGCCGAATTGAGGCTCTATACACGCCTAGATCGGACGAAGCCGATTTATCACCTAAAGCGGAAAATCTTTAAGGATTTTAAGACCTCTCGAACAGCGACCAGCTCTCGCCATATCATGCCGGTCAGTTTTCGGCTTTCTCTACTGAGGTGCTCGTCCGGAAGAACCTGGACACAATCGCAGTAGTTCTCCCTGCGCTACGTTAGCCGATATAACGGAACGTAAGGCACCAAAACAAGGGAGCCGGGCTAACCCAACTGTAGACCCAAGACATGATTCGGAGCTGATGCATATAGTGCTATAAGTTCGGGGTGCCGCACTGTTGGAAGTGTTCGGACTTTACTTGCCATATTACGGGGTGCCATGAGAAGCCCCTGGCAAACTGACCATACCAAGGTGTACGGATGCAATATCAAATAAACATTTATAAGAGAAAAAATGCTCAAATAAGAATAATAAGTTGGCGCTATATATAATCTCCCATTGATGAATAATACGTTTGAGCGTATGTCTACAACGGATGCGTTAAGCGGAGATAAATAGGACTATTTGACATGTCCTATCCAGGGGCCGCGGGCAGATAGATAACACAGGTATAACAATCGTAAATAGATTCCACCTGGGTATTTCCTTCTGTGCGCAATGCCTGTTGCCTCCTTGGTTTTCTCTCCTATGTGAGTCCGTCAATCCGGCTCTTCCGAAGAGGCTGCACTAAAGCAATGTCCTGAAAGGTAAAAAGGAAAGATTATGAAGGTATGTAGCGGTTACCCGCACTATTGACCGAGTCATTGTTGCGCCTCCGCCTACGCCCATGGTATTTCGAGTGCATAATTGTGTACGCGTGGCACAAATGCTGCTTTAATGGGGCTTGAGCAGAGGCCGGACTGCTAATCGTGCTCTTAGCGTGCCTGATGATCCTGCTGCGGGTTGCTTCGGACTCGCTTGACGGTGCTTGAGGTTGTCGTCGCCGGATTGGTGGTTTGTCGGAGGAGGGCGCATTGTACTTCTGCCGTGAGGGCTGTAGTATGCTCTTCTGTACGGAGAGAGCGGTCCATGTTTCCATTGACTGATATGACCCCGCGTGGTCCTGGCATCTTGAGCTTGAGGTATGCGTAGTGTGGTACCGCGTTGAATCTAGCAAATGCGGTTCGTCCGAGCAGTGCGTGGTAACCACTGCGGAAAGGGATGATATCGAAGATTAACTCTTCGCTTCGGAAGTTATCCAGATATCCGAAGACCACTTCCAATGTTATAGAGCCCATACAACATGCCTCTACTCCAGGAATCACGCCTTTAAAGGTGGTTTTGGTGGACTTGATCCTTGAAGGGTCAATGCCCATTTTGCGCATTGTGTCCTGATAAAGCAGGTT
Source organism: Triticum dicoccoides (assembly GCF_002162155.2). NCBI lineage: Eukaryota > Viridiplantae > Streptophyta > Magnoliopsida > Poales > Poaceae > Triticum > Triticum dicoccoides. Next base: position 346,753,821 of record NC_041387.1, on the reverse strand, counting down.
CAGGCTGCTGCCACCGTCCATAAGGACTCGCGTGAGGTGAAATCCGTCTATAACTGGGTCTAAGACCAATGCGGCTGAGCCGCCGTGAAGGATGCTAGTAGGGTGATCCCTACGATCAAAGGTGATCGGACAAGCTGACCATGGGTTGAACTTGGGGGCGACTGCCTCCATCTCGTAGACGTACCTTAGTGCCCGCTTCCGTTCCCGCTTCGGGATGTGAGTGGCGTAGATCATGTTGACCGTTTTCACCTGAGGGGAATTTCTTTTGTCCCCCCGTGTTCGGACGCCAGGGCTCGTCGTCATCGTTGCTATGCAGCCCCTTGTCCTTGTTTTCGGCATTTATTTTGCCGGCCTGTTTGAACACCCCGAAGTCTCTATTGGTGTGGTTGGCTGGCTTGTCCGGGGTGCCATGAATTTGGCACGAGCGCTCCAGTATGCGATCCAGATTGGACGGTCCCTGATTATTTCTTTTGAACGGCTTCTTCCGCTGACCGGACTTGGATCCGCTGAATCCGGCGTTGACTGTCGTGTGTTCGGTGTTGTCGCCGTTGTTCCGTCGCTTATGTCTGTTACGCCGTGGCTTGCCGTTAGTATCACGGCCGTCCGAGGTGCCGAAATGTGGTGTGGTGCCGCTGTGAGCCAACCAGCTGTCCTCACCCGCGCAAAAGCGGGTCATTAGTGTTGTGAGAGCTGCCATGGACTTGGGTTTTTCCTGGCCGAGGTGTCGAGCGAGCCACTCATCACGGATATTATGCTTAAAAGCCGCCAGGGCTTCGGCGTCCGGATAGTCGACTATTTGGTTCTTTTTAGTAAGGAACCGAGTCCAGAATTTCCTGGGTGACTCTCCGGGCTGTTGAGTAATGTGGCTCAGGTCATCACCGTCCGGTGGTCGCACATATGTGCCCTGGAAGTTGTCGAGGAATGCGTCTTCCAGGTTTTCTGAACTGCCAATGGAATTTGCTGGCAGGCTGTTTAGCCAGTGTCAAGATGATCCTTTGAGCTTAAGGGGAAGGTATTTGATCGCGTGTACATCATCTCCGCGGGCCATGTGAATGTGGAGAAGGAAATCTTTGATCCATACTGCGGGGTCTGTTGTGCCATCGTATGATTCGATGTTTACGGGTTTGAACCCTTCTGGGAATTCATGATCCATCACTTCGTCAGTGAAGCAGAGGGGGTGTGCAGCGCCCCTGTGCCGGGCTATGTGATTATGCAGCTCGAATTGGTCTGGGTTGCTGTGTTCGGCTCGGCCGGACTTGTTGATGATGTATCCGGCTTGACGGTCATCATCGTGCGCTGGGGCGCGCCCCCGCGATCCGTAGATCAATCTTGGTTGTCCTGCTTTGTTTTCCAGAATATCTTGCAGGTCTTCCCTATTGCCCCGGGCCGCAGTGTATTGCCGTGGGGGTGCGGGCTGGTATTCGGGCTTATATCCCGTTTTATCCCGGCCGCGGGGTGGCCGGTCAGCCGTTTGGCGCTCGAGTCCGTACTCCTCGGCTGCCAGGACTTCAGTCCATCTATCTATGAGCAGGTCTTGATCAGCTTGGAGTTGCTGCTGCTTCTTCTTCAGGCTCCTCGCAGTGGCTATAAGCCGACGCTTGAAGCGCTCCTGCTCCACGGGATCTTCAGGTACGCCGAACTCGTCGTCGCCGAGGCTAATCTCGTATTCGGAGGGGGCATGTAGTTGTCTTCCTACGGATATCCCTTCATCGCCTGTTCTTCTGGGCTGACCTGCTCATCTTCCTGTTCGGCATGTTCGAAGGCGGGCTGATCAGGGTTGTATTCTTCTTCGGCGCCATCCGGATTGTCTTCCTCTTCGGGGCCAGTATTACTGTGGTGGGGCTTGGAGCGGTGCCGATGATGCCCATGTATTGCTTTTCTCCCTGAGGGGTTGTCCTCCATTGCCTCGTCGCCATTGGTTTCCTTCGGAGTGTCCACCATATATATGTCGTATGAGGAGGTGGCCGTCCACCATCCTGTGAGCGGTGGCTCCTGTAATTCTCCTGCATCATCGTCCATACCGTCGATGTCTTTGAAGTCGAAGTCAAGCACGTCGGTTAAATCATCGATCGTGGCAATGAAGTGGGTGGTGGGTGGGCAGAGAATTCCTTCGTCGCCTGCTTCCCACTCAAGCTGGACATAGTTCGGCCCAGAGCCTCCTGACAAAGAGAGAGACTTTAATGAGTTCAGCATGTCGCCAAAGGGCGAGTGCTGAAAGATGTCCGCAGCGGTGAACTCCATTACCGGAGCCCAACCAGGCTCGGCGGGCTCGGGAATGCGCAGACTGGAACCTACAACTGGATACGAATCCGGGCGTGCGGAGTCATAGGCTTACTCAGAAGTGAGGCCTGTGTTCGGCTCCACTGCCGATGAGTGTGTGGCCTATGGGGCGGGGTCCACCCCTCCGTCCTCAGGAAACACAACCTGCTCCCGATTTAGATTCGGGGCTACTGCAGGGTGATATCTCGCGTATCGTCTGACAGTAGGTCTAAGCCGTGCCCATCGTAACTGTTCAGCGCTCCTGTCGCTGGCCCAAACCCGTCGAAGATCAAGTCTCCGCGAATATCTGCCATGTAGTTCAAGTTTCCGAACCTGACCTGGTGGCCAGGGGCGTAGCTGTGGATCTACCCCGGATGGCCAAGCGAATTGGCCCGCAGTGCGAAGCCGCTGAGCACGAAGATCTGTCTGGGGAGAAAAGTCTTGCCCTGGACCGTGTTGTTGACGATTGAAGGCGCCATCGAGCCCTGTAGCGACGAGACAGAGGAACTCTCAATGAAAGCACCAATGTCGGTGTCAAAACCGGTGGATCTCGGGTAGGGGGTCCCGATCTGTGCGTCAAGGCTGATGGTAATAGGAAGCAAGGGACACAGATGTTTACCCAGGTTCGGGCCCTCTCGATGGAGGTAAAACCCTACTTCCTGCTTGATTAATATTGAAGATATGGGTGGCACAAGAGTAGATCTACCACGAGATCGTAGAGGCTAGACCCTAGAAGCTAGCCTATGATGGTATGATTGTAATTGTGATCGGCCTTCTAAGGACCAACCTCTCCGGTTTATATAGACATCGGAGAGGGATAGGGTTTACATGGAGTCGGTTACAAGGAAGGAAACACAATATCCGGATTGCCAAGCTTGTCTTCCACGCAAAGGAGAGTCCCATCCTGACACGGGCCGAAGTCTTGAGTCTTGTACCTTCACGCTTCAATAGTCCGGACGATATATACAGTCCGGCTGTCCGGATACCCCCTAATCTAGGACTCCCTTAGTAGGAATGGAATATCTTGACCTCAACACACGTGTAGGTGGTTCTCTCTCAGAAAATGTATGTTGGAAGTGTAGGCATGTTTTGATGGCTCTCTCCATGAATGAAGAGTGGGTGGAGGGGTATATATAGCCTCCACACAAAATCTAACTCTTACACACAACTTACCAATCTCGGTGGGACCGAATCGTGAAACTCGGTCAGACCGATTTAGCAAATAATGTGACCGTTAGGATTTTCGGTGGGACAGACATGCAACTCGGTAGGACCGATATGGTTAGGGTTAGGGCATAACTTAATCTCGGTGAGACCGATTACACAAACTCGGTGGGACCAATTTTGGTAATAAGCTAACCAGAGAGTTGGTCAGGCAAACTCGGTGGGACCGACTCGCTCATCTCGGTGAGACCGAAACGTTACGAAAGGGAAACAAAGAGTTTGCATTGCAGTCTTGGTGGGACCGATCGCTCATCTCGGTTTGACCGAAACATTATGAAGGGAAACAGAGAGATTACAATTCCATCTCGGTGAGACAGAGATCCCTATCGCTGTGACGATTTGACTAGGGTTTGTAGCAGTGGCTATGACATCTGAACTCGGTGGCGCCGGATAGAAAGAATCGGTGGGGCCGAGTTTGACTTTTGGTTTAGGTCATATGTGGATGTGAGAAGGTAGTTGAGGGATTTGGAGCATATCACTAAGCATTTTGAGCAAGAAAGCCATTAAGCAACACCTCATCCCTCCTTCATAGTACTGGCTTTTCCTATAGACTCAATGTGATCTTGGATCACTAAAATAGGAAATGTAGAGTCTTGTCCTTTGAGCTTGAGCCAATCCTTTTGTCCTTAGCATTTTGAGAGATCCACTTTTATCATCCATGCCATGCCAATCATTGAGCTTTCCTGAAATATTTATCTTGAAATAGCATTAGCTCAATGAGCTATATGTTGTTAGGAATTACCAAAACTACCGAGGGATAGCTGCACTTTCAATCTCCACCTTTTTGGTAATTGATGATAACATATAGATCAAAGCTTCGACAAATGATAATAAGATTGAAAGACATTTTCGCTTTGAGAAGTATGTGAAAAGTAAGAGTTCCCCCTAAATTTGTACATTATTTAAAATTTGCTTTGGACTGCAAATGCACAATGAGTTAGGATCATGGGTTACTCTTCCATGTCACATACATCTTGGTAGAGCACTCAAAATGATAATAATTAAACACATGCATTCATCACCAAGCAGAGTGAATGATCATATGAGGATATAATAGATAATATCATCCAACAAGAATTAATGTAGCATAGCATATGATCAAACACATGATCATCCAAGAATCTCACAACAGGCATAAAGTATCAGGCAAACAAATAACAAAGTTCAACCACCAAAAAGACAAGAGAGATCAAAAGCAACACTCTCTATCGAAGCCTATGATCTATACATTTTTCTCCCCCTTCGGCAACAAGTTACCAAAAAGTTCACAAAAATGCATAGTGCTAAACGACTCTCAGGCTTGATCTTCATGTGATGGTGTAGAGATGGCTCCAAGGACAAAGGCTTCTGTTGATGTAGCTGGAGCTGGTGGAGTGGGTGCTGGAGCTGGAGGCACTGAAGTTGTAGCTGGTGCAGATGATGTAGCTCTGGTGTCTGGAACAGGCATTGCAGCAGATCTCTGTCCTCTAGGCACTCTAGCAAAAGCATCAGTAGTAGACTTGCCCTTCTTCTCCTCCACATCCTCCTGAAGTTGCTCAACTGCAGTTTGGATCTCAATGACTTTGACATCAAGAGCATAAAACTTCTTCTCTATGATCCTCTCCAAGCTCTCCTGGTTTTGAGTCAGGGTGGCCAAGCCCTTCTCAATCCTCAAGGTGGAGGCAATCAAGTATACAAGCTGATCTTGCTTGCTCTTCAAGAAAATCTGAGATGCCTCTTCAGCAGTTGGCATCTTAGCAACTTTCTAAGCCCTTACTTTCTCTTTCTTCTCTTGTGCTTGCACTGATGATGGTTCATTATCATCCATCACAATGGTGTTGTCCTCAAAATCAGGGTAGATGGTCAGGTGCTCCTTGTCCAAAAGATATGTGTCTATGCCCATCTTGGAGTTTATGAGCTCCTGAATGTGTGGGGCATACCCACAACTCCTCTTCTTATCAACAGCAGTCCTTTTGATTCTTTCCACAATCAGGCTCATGACTTTGAATTTCTGAGGCACATGAAATATATGCAGCAAGTTGATTGCATGGCCTTTGATCATCTATGATCACCTAACTTGGGCAGCAAAGTGTGCCTTAAGATCCAATTGATAGTAGGCAATCCTGACAACAGGTAATGTACAGATCCAAACTTATGTGTCTCTAGTGCAGCATCTGGGATCTCTCTGTACATGTGAGCCATAGAGTTGTGGTCTTTCTTCTTCTTGGCATAGACATCCAAGTCATCCTCATTCTCTTTTGGAGCATTTATCAACTTAGACCATTCCTCAACTGTTGATTGGTACCTAGTACCCTCTGACATCCAGACTATCTTCCCATCTGGGTAGAAGTGAGCTGTGGAGTAAAACTGCATGATGAGCTCATCATTCCACTTGGTGAGCTTCTGGCCAACAAAGTCATCAACTCCACAAGACTTAAAACTGTCATAAACTCCTAGATAGTGCTCTTCATTTTTCTTGATGTAATCCCAGTCAACCCATCTCATGTCACGTACTATGGGCTTCTTGTCAAGCAACACTGTCTCATAGAAATCTTGTTGTTCCTCAGTGTGGAACCTATAGTCCACTGCAGTTCTTCTTCTGACAGCACAGGGATCAGTTTGCATCCACTGTCTCAGTCCAGCATCCTTCCTGAGCTTTATATCTTCTGCAACTGGATGAGCATCATTATGATCAGGAATCTTGGGCTTCAATTTTCTCAAGACAAGTGAATCTTCATCTTCTTCTTCAGCGGCTTCAGGCACTGGCGCCTTGTTCTTCTCTTCAGCTAGAATACTCCTGGTGTTCCTCTTAGGTGCAGACTTGGGCTTGGGAGCAACAGCCTTGGGAGCATATTTGGGCTTAGATGGAGCAACCCCTAATCTTATAGCATCTCCCATCAGCTTCTGAGCTTTAGGTGTTGGTGCAGCAATCTCTTCCTCTTCTTCTTCAGAGTCTCTCCTTATAGAGGGCTTTCCAAGTACTTTGGCAATAGTAGTTCGGACTCTCTTCTTCTTCTTATCTTGGCCAGCAGCTTCATCATCAGACTCAATGGTGAACTTCATGGTTTCACCAGTAGGAACCTTGCTAGGTTTGGAAGTGGGAATTCTCCTTGCAGGTGCCTTCTTTTGCATTCCTGGATTAGTGGTAGCAGTTGTGCCATATTCCTTCTTCAGCACCTTCTTCTTGGAAGTGGCCTCATCCTCAACAGCCACATAGTCCTCATCTTCAGAATCTGGGGTTTTCTTCTTTCTGGTCCTAGTGGCTGCCTTTCGCAAATTGTTGGGTGTGCTCCTGCTACCCTCATCATAACTGCTGGAGGGACTAGTGCCCTCACTCATATGAACTTACTCCTCAGACTTGTTCTAACTGTCACTCTGATCTGACATGATGCAAACTTTGACAGCAGACCCTGTGAATAGATGTAGATGAGGTAGAGTAGATGAGCATCACAAAGCACAGAGGTTTTTGCAAAAATTGTGTCAAAAACTTAGTTCTAGTTTTCCACAGAAAGCATTTCGGAGCTACCGATTTGTAAACTCGGTGATACCGAAGCAGCTTTTAGAACCTAAACTAGTGAACTCGGTCAGACCGAGTCACAGTTCGGTGACACCGAGACTGCTAGGGTTTCACAAAGAATCGAACTCGGTCACACCGATTTGAAATTCTCGGTCAGACCGAGAATCACATGTGCAATGGCCTAAGCCAAATCGGTGAGACCGATTTCTACAACTCGGTCGGTCCGAGATGAATTCGGCGGAAACCTAACCCTAAGTTTTCAATCCAAGACTAATCTACAGAGTAGTTTTGCTGGATAGGAAGATTTCAAACGTGGCAAGATTCATGGCAATGCAATGTGCTAGGAATCGGAATTAAGAATAGCACAAAGTTCAAATCCATACCCTAATGCGGCGATGGATTTGCTACGGCGACAACGGTGGAGCAGAATCCCGTTGGCGGCGGAGGAGACCAGCGGCGGGAGGTCGCTGGCAACGAGGAGGACGGCCCGGAGACCTGAAGAGGCAGAGCAAGCTGTGCGCGGGCGAAGGGTTTCGAAAAAAATTCCAAATTTTGGCCCAGGGGTATATATGGCCTGACCCTGTCGGTGTGACCGAGTGGAACAACTCGGTGGCACCGAGATGCATTACTACAAGCAGTTACTGCAACTCGGTGTGACCGAAAATTTCAAATCGGTTGCACCAAGATTGAAAACCTAGATCAACTTAGTGATCTCGATATGACCGAAAAGGTTGAATCAGTCAGACTGAAACACACAAAGAGGTTTTGGAAGTTTAAGTCTATGACGAATCGGGGCTCCGAGTGCTCCTCACACAGAGTGGTTCGAATCTGACTTGATCGAACTTTGTGATATAGCATGAATAGAGTTTGAGACAAGAAAAGCATAAATAGCTAGAGAAGGTTCTTAGGCATTCTTTTCCATCCACTTGGCAAAAGAAAAGAAACTAAACAATCAAAACTACAAGTGGATGTCCTTGAATGAGTAAATTATGCAACCAACATGCTCACACAATAAAATGGCAAATGAAATATGTGACAAAGCATGCACAAACACTTCTAGCATCTACCAAGCAATTGGCAATGACTAGGTCATCTATATATGAGTATATTGACTTAGGAGTCAAATGAGAACATTTGATCATAGGCCATACTCATCGTTTAAGCACAAGTGGTGTTAGCACTTTTACAATTGTTGTGTTCACACCATTAGAGTTGCTTTGGCTCAATTCTTTGAGTAAATCTCCCCCTAGATGTCAGATCCCCCCTAAGAGGGATGAACTAACCTCGGGTTTTGTCGATGATGACTTCATGTAGGTGTTGAAGATGCGGATGCTCAATGTTGATGTAGATCATTTGGAGCAATCCTTTGGAGTGAGTTGCACTTTCAATACCTACACAGGTTAGTCCCACAAGGAACAAACAAGGATATCCATAGACATAGAGTGATGCACACACACAAGATGATGTCTATGAAATCATTAGGTTACCTTGTCCCTTGTCTTACCAACAAGAGGGTTTGTGACTCCTTGAACTAGTGCAAGATGTGGAAGTTGATTGCACTTGTCCTTGCCAAAATGATAAGAGTGAAATATGTTGGCGGGGTCACCCTCAAGAACTCTCTAGTTCTTGTTCTTCGGGATCCACATCATCTTGATGGGAATCCTTGGAGTTGTAGTTGTACTCTATGAAGTAGAACTTGTTGTAGTCTTGGGAACCCACTTGACCAAGGCCTTAGGAGCTTCTTCAAGTGCATCAATCTCCTATTGAAGGTTATCCTTGCCTCTTTGCTTGTGGTCTTGTGGTGGAAGATCATCTTGAGCTTGTGTCCCTTTGAAAGAAGTAGGATCATACTTCTCTTGTTGAGGAACAAACTTTGTCTTGGGGTATTGATCTTCTTCCCACTCAACTCCATTGGCATTGAACTTTCGTTCAAAACCAACACCTTGTTTCTTCTGGTGCCTTCCTTGCTTACGTACAATTTCCTCAAATTGCTTACTCCCGGCAAGGCTCTTGTAAACACCTTTCTCTATAATTCCCTTTAATAAGCTATTTTCTTGCTCAAGTGTAACTTGGCTAAGAGAATCATTAGTGGAATCAAGAGAACTACTAGAAGCAATAACATTTGATTTAGCATGATTATTGTCACTACTAGAGGAAGAATCTTTCTTGTTCTTGTTACTAGACTTGACTTGAGGCATGTAAGTAGATAAGAGTAAACGCTTGGCAATGTAAGAAGAACTTTTCTTGCGAAGATCATCATTGATTGCTTTTAAAAACTCATGTTCTTGCTCAAGGTTGAGCTTTTCAAAGCGTAACTTCGCATGAGTCCTTAAAAGTTCTCGATGATCTCCTAAGATAATTTCATGAGCTAACTTAAGAGTGTTTAGTTATTTAGTTAGGAGCTCAATCTTATCCTTATCATTGTCATTCATTTTATCTTGATTAGCATGATTGTTTGACGTTGCATCATAGTATTTATCACTAGAGTTGTCAACAAGTAAATCATCATCACCTAACAAGTCATCTTCATCACTATTGAAATCAACATACTCGGGGTGTGATACCCTGGGCCTTTAGCCATGAAGCATCTTCCAAGTCCTTCATTTGGTGAATCAAATATGTTGTAGGAGTTGGTTGACACAAGTGCTAGACCGGCAACACCTTCATCTTGATTATATTTGGAGTCGGAGTGATAGCTTCTCTCGGAGTGATTGTCGGAGTCGGAGCCGGATACCCATTCACCAACATGATCTTGATGTCTTCGTTTTGTGTAGCTTCTTGATGACTTGTCCTTCCTTTTCGAATCCTTGCTTCTACAGGATGTTCTTCGTTCATAACGATCATCTCTAGTCCTTCTTTCTTTGGATGGTGATTCTTCTCTTCTACTTCTTCTTTTTGGAGAATCTTCTCTTCTTTTGTAGGGTGTCGTACACTCATTGGAATAGTGTCCGGGTCTTCCACAATTGTAGAAATTATGCTCACGATTAGAAGATCTTTTGTCATTGTAGGACCTTGACTTGGAACTTCTTTCCTTGCTCCTACTCTTGTAGAACTTGTTGAAGTTCTTCACCATTAGGCTCAATTCTTCATTGAAGGTTTGTTTCTCACTTGATGATGTGGGAGCTTCACATGAGGCTTTGTAAGCACCACTTGACTTGTTGTGGAGCTCCTCCTTATCCTTGAGTGACATCTCATGAGCAACAATTCTTCCAATGACTTCTGTTGGCTTGAGATCTTTGTAATTGGGCATCATTTGGATCAATGTGCACACGGTATCATATTTTCCATCCAAAGCTCTTAGGATCTTCTTGATGATGAATTTGTCGGTCATCTCTTCACTTCCTAAGCCGGCAATCTCATTTGTGATAAGAGCAAGCCTAGAGTACATTTCAGCGACACCTTCACCATCCTTCATTTTGAACTTGTCAATCTGACTTTGAAGCACATCCAACTTGGATTCCTTGACGGATTCGGTACCTTCGTGCATATCAACCAATGTATCCCAAATTTCCTTTGCATTCTCAAGACGGCTGATTTTGTTGAATTCTTCGGGGCACAGTTTGTTGAAGAGGATATCACAACCTTGAGCATTGTATTGTAACATCTTCAACTCTTCTGCGATAGCTTCACGGTTTGGTTCTCTCCCATCAAAGAATTCACCTTGCAAGCCAATACACACAATAGCCCAAACGGTGGGGTTATGTCCCAGAATATGCATTTTCATATTATGCTTCCAACTAGCAAAATTAGTACCATCAAAGTAAGGACCTCTACGGTGGTAATTTCTCTCGCTAGATGCCATACTCTCCTAGGTTGTGAAACCAAGGCTATGACCACCAAAAGCTATGGATATCAAAGCAAATGGAGACCAAAGCTCTGATACCACTTGTAGGATCGAAAGTATGTCTATAGGGGGGTGATTAGACTACTTGGCCAAATGAAAATCTAGCCTTTTCCCAATTTTAGTTCTTGGCAAATTTTAGCAACTTAGCACAAGTCAAGCAATCAACCTACACATGCAATTCTAAGAGTATAGCAGCGGAATGTAAAACAATTCCATATGAAGGTAAAGGGGAGGAGTTTGAGAAGGCAAACACAATTGGAGACACGGATGTTTTTGTTGTGGTTCTGATAGGTGGTGCTATCGTACATCCACGTTGATGGAGACTTCAACCCACAAAGGGTAACGGTTGCGCGAGTCCACGGAGGGCTCCACCCACGAAGGGTCCACAAAGAAGCAACCTTGTCTATCCCACCATGGCCGTCGCCCACGAAGGACTTGCCTCACTAGGGTAGATCTTCACGAAGTAGGCGATCTCCTTGCCCTTACAAACTCCTTCGTTCAACTCCATAATCTTGTCGGAGGCTCCCAAGTGACACCTAGCCAATCTAGGAGACACCACTCTCCAAGAAGTAACAAATGGTGTGTTGATGATGAACTCCTTGCTCTTGTGCTTCAAATGATAGTCTCCCCAACACTCAACTCTCTCTCACAGGATTTGGATTTGGTGGAAATAAGATTTGAGTGGAAAGCAACTTGGGGAAGGCTAGAGATCAAGATTCATATGGTAGGAATGGAATATCTTGACCTCAACACAAGTGTAGGTGGTTCTCTCTTAGAAAATGTATGTTGGAAGTGTAGGCATGCTCTGATGGCTCTCTCCATGAATGAAGAGTGGGTGGAGGGGTATATATAGCCTCCACACAAAATCTAACCGTTACACACAACTTACCAATCTCGGTGGGACCGAATTGTGAAATTCGGTCGGACCGATTTAGCAAATAATGTGACCGTTAGGATTTTCGGTGGGACCGACATGCAACTCGGTAGGACCGATATGGTTAGGGTTAGGGAATAACGTAATCTCGGTGAGACCGATTACACAAACTCGATGGGACCAATTTTGGTAATAAGCTAACCAGAGAGTTGGTCAGGCAAACTCGGTGGGACCGATTTGCTCATCTCGGTGAGACCGGAACGTTACGAAAGGGAAATAGAGAGTATGCATTGCAGTCTCAGTGGGACCGATCGCTCATCTTGGTTTGACCGAAACGTTACGAAGGGAAACAGAGAGATTACAATCCCATGTCGGTGAGACCGAGATCCCTATCGGTGAGACCGATTGACTAGGGTTTGTGGCAGTGGCTATGACATCTGAACTCGGTGGCGCCAGATAGAAAGAATTGGTGGGACCGAGTTTGACTTTTGGTTTAGGTCATATGTTGATGTGAGAAGGTAGTTCAAGGCTTTGGAGCATATCACTAAGCATTTTGAGCAAGAAAGTCATTAAGCAACACCTCATCCCTCCTTGATAGTATTGTCTTTTCCTATAGACTCAATGTGATCTTGGATCGCTAAAATAGAAAATGTAGAGTCTTGTCCTTTGAGCTTGAGCCAATCCTTTTGTCCTTAGCATTTTGAGGGATCCACTTTTCTCATCCATGCCATGCCAATCATTGAGCTTTCCTGAAATATTTATCTTGAAATAGCATTAGCTCAATGAGCTAAATGTTGTTAGGAATTAGCAAAACCACCCAGGGATAGTTGCACTTTCACCCTCCTAATTTATTTATGATGCAGTGGTCGAGACACTCTCTACTATCAGTAATACAAGCCTGCCAAAATCGCCATCTGAATTTGTTCAGTATCCTCTGTCTCGAATGCAACGGAATAAGTGTATGTTTGTGAACCAATTAATGGCTTAAGCAAAGATGGAAATGGTGGATGAATCAGAGGTGCAGAGTCGTGCGACACAACAACTGATCAATGTTTTCAGAGACAGTGTAGCAAAGCAGCAAGAGCTTGCCCACATGCTTATGGGCGTCATCTGTGCTGAGGTTGCAGATTGTGACGTTGTAGATCGTTAGGTTCTGCTCATTTATTTGCACTGGCATGAATCTTTGATTTCCTAGTGGATGTAATTTCATGTAATATATGTTGGATGTGCAACGTTTTCCCCTGTATGTCGTACCTTTGCTTGATCAGTTTTGGTCCTGTGCATAATTACTCATCGTAATGGGCTCAAATTATCTAATTTTGCCTAAATACAAGTACGAACTTTAGTGGGCCCATTAAATTAATGGGCCGTTACTAGACCGAAAGTTAATGGTCGACCCTCTTACCTCCCGGGTCGTTAACAGGCCGACATCGAAGTGGGCAATAGGTGGGCCCAATTGATTTCACGGGCCGTTAATAGGTCGTTACTAAGTTTGGGATACATATGGCCCAACTATATTGTTGGCCTTTAGCAGGCCGAAAGAGACAGCGGGCTTGTATTGGACCATGAAGAGCATGGACCGCTAAGAGGCTGAAAGTCGGGTCGTATTATAAATGGCCCAACTGTGTTGTGGGCCTTTAGCAAGCCGAAAGAGAAACCGGGCTAGTATTGGACCATGAAGGGCATGGGTCGTTAAAAGGCCAAAACTAAGGTCCTAATACAAATGACCCAACTCATTTATGGTCCGTTAACAGGCCGAAAGGCACACAGGGCCGGGAATTGGCTCAACACTTAAATGGGTCGCTAAAAGGCCAAAACTCAGGTCCGACTACAAATGGCCCAACTGATTTATGGGACGTCAACAGGCTGAAAGAGACACCGGGCCGGAAATTGGCCCAACACTTAAATGGGCCGCTAAAAGGCCGAAACTCAGGTCCGACTACAAATGGCCCATCTGATTTATGGGCCGTCAACAGGTTGAAAGACACACCGAGCCGAAAATTAGCCCAACATTTAAATGGGTCGCTAAAAGGCCAAAAGATGTACATCCTGAAAATTGGCCCATCCATTGAATGGGTCGTTAACAGGCCGAAATTCATCGGGACGATATTTAGCCCAAATATATAGCAGGCTATTAACGGGCTCGAACTGACGATGGGCTGCAATGGTGTCAAATCTTTAACGGGCCATTGACGGGCCGAATTGGCACATCTCGTATGGTCCGTGGGCTTAAATGGACATGACACAAGTAGGCCTTATATGGGCCGACTTGCTAATTTTTACTGGGCCGGCCTTTTTCACCAGAATGGGCCACTGTTGGGTCGTGCCACGTGTCGACCTATCATAGGCGCCTCCTGTCCAATGTGTGGATGACATCGGTCCCAACGGTGAGTCAACACGTGTTTCCTCCGGCCAATGATGATTTTACACGTGGAAAATCCCCATTGGTTCGGGCTGTTAACGGGTTATCGGATCCAAAACCGGACCCGGTAGCTTAACGGTGTTCCGTTACGGTGGATGCCACATGTCGGTAACCCTTGACGAAAGCACTTCTGTGATGTGTGATTTATCGTCATGGAAGTGGACACTTCCGTGATGATAATTTTGGTCATGTCATGGAACACTTCTACGACAACACAAGTATGACTATCTTGATTCTGTCATAAAATCGTCATGAATGTACATGCATGACAAAAAACGCGACCTACTATGACAAAGATGTATCATCACGGAAGTGTATTTTTTTGTAGTGAGTGCCCCTCACCTACCCGCTGACCAGTGTCGGCGTGGCAACAGTGCACCAATCATCACTGCTGACGCCAGCAAGCGGCAACCTGATGGAGCGCCACTGTACCCGACTCAACCCGGCCACTCCCTGACGATCGACAAGATGGTGAACAGTTCCCCTAGGCATGTGGGGCCCGCACCCGGAGGACCCGGCGAGCCCTAACACCCGGCGGGTCCTAGCTCCGGGTTCCCAAATGCTGACAACCCGACCCTATGGCCTTGTAACATTACCATTGTACCCTGGGGGTTGACCTATAAAACCCCCCAGGAGCCCTCATGCATACGGGCAACTAAGCAAGCATACGATAGAGAGATCCACAGCTAGCCTTGGCATGCCTTCCTTCTTCCTCAATACAGCTCTAGGAGCAACTCTATACTGTTGCACATCAACCACACTCGGTAGGACTAGGGGTGTTATCTCACCGGAGAGCCCCGAACATGGGTATGTCTTGCATCCTGCGCTCGCTCATGGCGACCTCGCCTCTAGAGCCCACTAGTGCCCTCGAGCCTCCTCCTCTCTTTTTCCATCCCTTAGCATCTATCGTGCGCCCACCACGACAGTTGGTGGCCACCGTGGGGCAGCTCGAGGTCCTGGCCGGGAGCATGCTTCAGACGGGGCTCCACTCCGACTCTGACGAGCCCGTCACGCTGGCGGACGATGTCATCGATGCGCATCTTTAATGCACCTGCAGCCGACGAGTACCCCAGTGAGGTACTTGACTTTTCTGACTCCCCTCTCTCCCTCGGCGGCAGCGCTCCCGCCGGGGCGATGGACCTCCGCATGGAGGTTTTTGTCACCGGCACCGGCGCCTCTTCCTTGTCGAGCACGGCGAGGAAGACCGCTGAAGCCAAGGCCGCAGCGGATCGGGCCGTCTCGCCCAACCCGTTGTGCACCACAATGCAAAGCCTTCGTGTCCCCATTGGCACTGACATCGACGCCTCCAACAGCGCTCAGGCCTGGACTCGGCTCAAGGAGGACCGCCAGCGCCTGCTGGACCTGACCGAGACGCTCGCCACCACGCAGCATCGCCTGGACTCCGTTCAGCTGGAACGCAACGCCGCCTATGGCTTCACGCCTGCCGCAGCCAAGTTAAGCTGGGTCGCCGACGTGCGAGCCCGGAGCGGCGCGATCGGCCGCCCCTTTGGCGCCATCCCGCCCATCTACAAGACTCCCATGAAGAACATGTGTGCCGCCCAGGCGACTGTAGTCGGCCTGGATCTGCTCACAGGAGAAGAGTTGATGGACCGCCTGAAGCGGGTGCATGACCTCCTCGACGCGGCCAACGCGCAGCAAGACTGCCTCAACCAACTCACCAAGCCGGCAGGATTCGGCTCCACCCACGCCGGCGGACCCGGCGATCAGCAGAACACGGCATCTTCACCACCCGGCGAGGCGCACTCTGGCCGCACTCGGACCCGGCGCAACCCCGCCCCGACGACCGCTGGTGGCTTAGGTGACGAGCCGGCCCTGGAGGATCGGCGCAGACCTGATCAACCAGGCCGGCGTCCGGCTTCTATCGACTCGGCCCCCCGCGGCGCGGTCGCCAGCTGGCTGGGCGCACGCGCCATCGACGACACCGACGCCCGCCACCGCCTCGATCGGCTCGCTTTCTCCCTGGAGGTGGAGGAGAGCGACGCCGTCGGACCGGCGTGATTCAGTCCACGCATCCGGGACGAGCCCTTTCCCAAAGGGTTCACATTCCCCCGCGACACCCCCAAGTACAACGGCATCATGAAGCCAGAGGACTGGCTCACCAACTACACCACCGCCATCGGCATCGCAGGCGGCAACCACCAACCCTCCATGCGCTACGCACTGCTCATGCTCCAAGGGTCGGCCCGCACCTGGTTGAACAGCCTACCGGTGGGCAGCATCAACACATGGGTCGATTTTGAGTAGGCTTTCTTCCGCAACTTCACCGGGACCTACCGGCGACATGGCCGCCCCAGCCAGCTCACCATTGCGTGCAGGGGCCGACAGAAAACGGCTGCGGGGACCTCGCATGCTGGACCAAGCTACGGAACAGCTGCGAGGGAGTCCACGAAGTCCAAGCAATCCAGTACTTCGTCAACGAGTGCCGGGATGGCACCCTCCTCAAGCACAAGCTCCTACGCTCTGAGCCGGCCACCATGGCTGCACTCATGGTGACAGCGGATAAGTACGCCAACACCGACTCCGCCATGAAGATCCAGGTGGTGCTGGATGAAGCCGGCAAAGCGAAGCCGGTTTCCCTTCTGAAGCCGGCTAGGGAAGGCTGTTGGATTTCGGGTTCCGGCAGACCCTCAAGGTTTGAACTCTGGGGTGCACGCGGAGATCACACCTCCTGCCTACCCACGTCTCGTCGCCTCGCAAGGATCTAAACTACATGAAGAACAACACAAGGGACACGAGATTTATACTGGTTCAGGCCACCATTGTGGTGTAATACCCTACTCCAGTTTGTGGTGTGGTGGATTGCCTCAGGGGGCGATGATGAGTAATACAAGGAAGAACAGCCTCGCGAGGGGATATTCTTGGCTGGCGCGATGAACTGCTTGGGTGAGTTCAGTCGCCTCTTTCTCTCTAGCCTACCCCAAAGTCTCTCTCTCTACTCTGTGGTGGCTAGCTCTATTTATAGAGGGAGGCCCTGGGCCTCTTCCCAAATATTGAGTAGGAAGGGAGCCAACAATTGGCCATTTTGAAGGGGAACATCTAGTACACTTATCCTGACTAAAGTCGGTCCTCGCCTGCCAAAGACCCTGACGGTGACGCCGGCTTGGGCTCCACGATGACCTCCATCCTGCCGTCCTGCTGGTCCTTGTATTGTTGCACCGAAATGGTTGCCTTTGCTTGATACTCCTGCCTGCGCTTGCCCCCTTTGCACCAAAGAGGAAACAAGGACTCTGCGCAGGCCGGCGCCCGCCTGGCCTCGGTCGTCATGGCTTGCGTCATGGGCACCTCGTGAGGTACCCCGCCTTGATCTCTCCGCCTCCTCGCGAGCCAGCCTGACGAGGCTGTGCACGAGGAAGCCTCCTCTCGTCCGCCCCGCGAGGCTTGGCCCCTCGTGAGGGTCTTGAGTATGTGTTGATGAAGATGGGCCATACTAGGCCACTCCCTGAGCCACGCCGCAGGCCGCGGGCAGGCAAGTCTGGGTACCCCCGTTCCCAGAACGCCGACAGTAGCCCCCAGGCCCAAGGCGCGCCCAGACATGGCTTAGCAAAGAAGCGAAGGGGCAAGTGCGAAGCGCCACGGGCCCCAATAGCCTGCGGCCTTGGGCGCCGCGTGGCGGTTGATTGGACATGGGCGTCCCTGTTTCCCCACGCCTCCTTATTTTGCGCCCAGCTAGGCGGACCCGCGGTTGCACACAGTCATCCCTCTTCTCGTCGCTCGCGCGTCTCCTGCCCTTCCTCCTCTCGAGCTCCAACCTCTACTTCCAATCCAATTTCGAATCCTCCCCCTTCTTGTCGCCATGGCGCCGACGAAGAAGGGGAAAGGGCAGAAGCATGTGCCCTCGCCCCGCTCGCCGCCGTCGACGGCTCCTGTCGTCGATCATACTCAACCTGGAAGCCTTGGATAAGGTCAGTTCCGCCCTTGCCACCATCGCCAACGAGTGCGGGAGGACGATGGTCTGGCCCGCGTCTCACTTCTCCATTGACAGAATACTCACCGAGGTCCGGTACTTCGCCGACGCCCTGTGGGCGGGACTGGTTCCCCCCTTTTCCAATTTCTTCAACGCCGTACTTTCCCATTACTAGATCCACATGATGCATTTGGGTCCCGAATCCATTGCTCTTCTTGCCGTTTTCGCTTTTGTTTGCGAGGCGATGGTGGGCATTCCTCCTTCAGTTGCCTTGCTGCGCCACTTCTTCTCTTTGCGCCTCAGTGACCCCACCCAATGTTCGGGGTGCGTGAGATTCTTCGCCGTACCAGAAGCGGCAGCCTCAGGGATTGATTTCAGCCTTCCCCCGCCCGTGACTGGGTTCCGAGAGCGGTGCATGTACGTGGATGTCAGAGTACCCATCCCCCTGCTCTCGGAGCTAACCTCGCCCGCTGTCCCCAATTTGGGCTGGGGCCATGAGACGCTCACGAGCCCCCGACTCGTCTTCGTCTGGCGTCGCTTCGAGAACTTGAGGGCGCTCAGCGTGACGGCACCCAAAGTGGTGAAGGAGTTCCTCCAGAGACGCATTGCCCCTCTCCAGCGTCACTCCCGCCGGATGTGGACCTTCAGGGGGCCTGAAGACCGCATGAGGCTCCAGAAGGAAGATCTGGTGCCTGAAGTGCTGAGGAAGGTTCTCATGATTCTGACTGGGGATCCTTCCCCCGGCAAGGGGTGCCTTGTTGTACCTTTGCTCAGGCAGGGCTGATTTTGTGAAGCAGATGCCCAGCTTCGACGAATGGGGGTTGCACCCAACAGACCTCATGGGACCTCGTGATAACCCAGTTGCGGTGGTCGCCCTCCCGGTTGCCCGCGGCGGTCCTTCCTCGAGTGGTGGAGCTAGGAGGCAAGGGCCACCGGGGGCTGAGGGGGCTGCCGTCGGGGTGATGATGCCACGCGGAACTCCTGAGGTGGCAGCTTCTGAGGCCTGCCCTGCGGCGGCGCGGCCCACGGTTCCCGTGGCAGAGGCTCTCGAGGCCCCGGCCATTCTCCACAAGGCGGCGTCTGGCGGCGTGCCCCAGGACAATGCCCCTGGCGCCGGTCACCTTGGCGCTTCTTCCTCGTCGCAGGCTGACCCTTGCACCAAGCTCCTAGGTCGCTTCCGCATGGACTTCGAGGCTCTCCGGAAGAGAAAGGAGGCCTTGGGTGATGATTACCCCTGCTGCCTATTGAAGCGCAGGAAGTACTTCGCCATTGATGAGTAAGCCTTCTCCTTTCTTAGTCCTTTACCTTCCCGTTGCTTCGGCTAACTATTGCCCTGCAGGGCCCTTCCTGCCGAGTTCGCGGAGACGGCCGAGGAGCCATCCCCCCAGGCCTCACCCTCTCCGCCATCCCTAAGTGCCCCGAGCTCGAGCACTGCCCTCGTGGTGAGGCCGGTTGGAGAGGTGAGCCATCCTGTGATATATCCTGATTCTATGCACCTCGTGACCCTCCTTCGCGACCCCCCCCCCCGGGGAGGGCACAGCCAGCCTGCCCCGGGCTCTTCACTTGGTCGTGGACGGCGACTGGCTGAGGTCGGTCTTGCGTTCTTCCTTGGAGGATGAACCGGCTCTGGGCCAGGCTTCTGGCGGGGGGCGCCTGGCCATCGCGAGGGCGCCAGCCCCCAGCCCCCTGCCCAGAGGGGGAGTGCTGGTTCGTGGCCCTCCGCGCGCGCCTGGGGCGGAGGATGACGCGGAAGACGTGCTCGAGCACGCTCGGGAGCGTCGCGCTCTTCGCCAAGGGTTTCTCCAGAGGGCGGCTGACGCAGTGAGCCAGCTCGGTGTAGAGCTTGCTGGCAAGGACGCGCGCCTTGAGGCCGAGGGCCTGCGCCTAGCTGAGGAGAGGCGCAAGCTAAAGGTTGCCGTTGCCCTTGCGCGCCACCAGCGTGACCTCGACAATGAGAAGGCCGAGGTGTCGCTGGCGGCTTCTCGGGAGGCCTGCTCCCAGGCCGTCGAGGAGGCCCAGGAGGCTGACCAGCGGGGCAAGGCTGGAGAGGAGCGGGCGTGGGAGCTCCGTGCCTGGAGTAGCTCCCTGGAGCAGCAGGTGGAGTTGCGTGAGGTGGCCCTTGCGTCGATGAAGGGGGCCTCGGTCGACCGGGCAGAGCTCCAGAGACGTGAGGAGGCACTAACGCTGGAGGCCACCGAGTGCACCCTGGACCTCGGGTGGTTGGAGACGAGGGAGCACCTGGTGGCGCAGGCGGAGGATGACATTGTCGCAAGGGAAGCCTGAGCCTTAGAAGAGGTTGATCATCGGGTGGCGTTGGCCCGCTCGAACCTCGAGCGCGAGTACGAGGAGAGGGTGGAGTTGATCAGGGTCGAAGCAGAGGGCAGGACTGCTGCCCTGAAGGCCAAGCTGGATGAAGTAACGCGGCGTGCAGACACTGCCGGGGCCGCCCTTGGTGTGGCACAGGTGGAGTTGGCTTCCTCCCGCGCCGAGGTGCTTCTTCTCCGTCAAAGGGTGGACGCGGCTGAGGCCATTGCACGGCGGAGCGAGGACGAGATACGCCAGCGACAGACCTTGGAGCACATGCATGGCCCTATGCTCTGCGCGCTCTGGGAAAGAGCTAACACGGCCTTGGGCAACATCTGCGAGGCAGCCGTTGGGGAGCCTCATGTGATTAACTATGCTGGTAACCTTCAGTTCTTTACTGATGTGGTGACGCAGCTGGAGACTCGATCGGGCAGAGCCGATAGGTTGGTGGAGGAGAGGAGTCGTGCCCTGCTTGGGCGTGCTTTTTCTCGCGTCTTCAATCATCTCCAGAACATGGACCCCCATTTTGACTTCGATGCCGCCATCGCGCCGGTACCCCTGGCAATCCGCGGTGATCTGGCGCACTGGGTGGAAGACAACGTGGACGCCCTTGTTAGGGCCTTCACCGCCGATGACGACGGTGTGGTCGTAGCTGCTGATGAGGGTGGCGTGGTGAATGGCCCGGGTGCTGATGACGGTGACGTAGAAGGCGACGGCGAGGCCAGTGATGCCAGTGACGACTCCGGAGGTGTCCCTGAGGATGCATTGGGAGATTTATCCAATTGACCGCACGCTGTTCCTGCTTTTCACCCTGCGCAGAGAGAGTTCGGGCTTGGTCCTAAAGGTTGTAAGAGCATTTTGGGAGGGGGAGCCCCTCGTGTAAAAACTTGCGGTTAGCGTATTTGTAGACATGATATCACCCGCATGCCTATGCCGAGCGGCTGGTCTTGTGACGAGTCGACTGATTTGTTTACCTTCGACCCGCGTGGGCCCTGAGCGATCCTACGGGGGGCCATCGTGTCCTGAGTGCCTCCTGAACGAGCCCACTGAACCTGTAATGAGAACCTCCTGAGAGGGCGTGGCGATGGCAGTCCGGGCTGCGCGCATGCTGGGCCTGGCCCAGCTCGCGAGGGGATCACAAGGGGAGGCAGCTGAAGCTGGATGGACGCAGAGCGGTAGCCAGAACGCAAGAGATTGCTCGAATGAGACTAAACACCCCTTCCCCGAACACACGCAAGTCTCAAGCTCAAATCCAACTTAAATCCAAACACGGGAAAAATGACAACCAAGGGAAAGGGAAAAAAATAGAAAGGCCGCGTCCGGCACCTAGTCTAGTCTTCGATGTCTTCTCACCAACACGGAGCTAAGTGCTGCCACTGGGCATGGGCGGGAGCCCCCGAGGCCCGAGGGCGGATCTCCGGAGACTCCGGGGTGTGTACAGCCCCACTCATTATTATGTGAGAGTGTCACGGGGCGGCGAGCTTCACAGGCACTGGGCGTTCTTCACAAGTACTGGCCTTGCTTCATAACGCCAGACGAGGGGCCCGCCTTGCGCCACAATCTATTGCCATCGACGACGTCCGGATACCGAGGACGCCACCGATGGGATAGAGCGGTCGCCAGCGGTTCCCCCGACGACCAAGGTCCTTTGCCGGGGGTAGGCCCTGAGGCACCTCCCCGGCAGAGGGCCTACCTCCTGAGGACGCCTTGCTTCGAGTGCCGCGTGGGCGAGGCCGGATCTCGACCCCTCTCCTGCAGCCCTCGGTGCCCTCCCCCTGAGGGGTAGGAAGCTGCGGGATTGGGGTAGCCATCCGCCGCGACAATCTGTACCTCCTGTGATCCATGGTTAGTGTATGCATGTTCCTGAGGAATTAGCGGTACCCGATAGTCGCTGCCTCCAGCGCGGTCGACGAGGCCTCCCCTGGGCTCCTGAAAGAGCTCAGCTTTGGGTGTCTCTCCCCCCCAGCCTGGGCCGAGGAACGAGCCATGGTCTTCCTCCTGCGCGTGTCCTTGATCCACCATGTGGGGCACATACGCTTCCGGGGCCGCCGCCCTGAATGCCTCGCTGTAGTGCCCCGTGTGCCATGCAGTCCTACTCGAGGTGCCCACCTGGGAGTGGTAGCATGGCAGCCCACCGGGATCGTGGGCTGTAGTGAATCCCCCTTCGCTGGTCGGAGGCGGAGGCGGCACTATTGGTAGCCAGGCTCCGACGGCCAGGTTGGCGTTGGAGTGGCCCTGGAATCCGCTCGGAGCTGTGCGGACGCGCGTGGGGCCTCTGTGCGGTCCGCCTTGGGCCTGAGGCGGTGGCTGGGTGCAAAAGGGGTGAGCCCCCGAGGCGGCGGAGCCCAGGAGCTCTGCCACCCGCTCCAGTAGCACGTCGTGGCCGCCTTCCAGCAGCCTGCATTGTAGTAGCTCTCAGGCTACCGTGAGCGCGGCCCTTGAGTTCACCTGCTCCCGTCGGGTGTACGGCGATGTGGCCGCGGCGTGGCTTGAGGCCCTTGCTGCCGACCGCACCTGCCGTGGCATGAGAGCTGGCGCCACCTGACCGCGTCTCCCGCGGCCCGCAGTGCCTTGCGGACCGCGGGCTGCCTCGGGCACGGGGTTGAGGTCGCCCTGGGCAAGCGGCTCTGCGCGGGCGGACCAGGCCGCCAAGGGACCGGGATTGCCCATTGGGTCGCCGGACATGATGACGATGATGCGACGGCACGCGAGGCGGCGGGAGAAGGATTCCGACGCACCCCTACCTGGCGCGTCGAATGTCGGATTTCGGGTTCCGACAGACCCTCAAGGTTCGAACTCTGGGGTGCACGCGGAGATCACACCTCCTGCCTACCCACGTCTCGTCGCCTCGCAAGGATCTAAACTACACAAAAAAACACAAGGGACACGAGATTTATACTGGTTCAGGCCACCATTGTGGTGTAATACCCTACTCCAGTTTGTGGTGTGGTGGATTGCCTCAGTGGGGCGATGATGAGTAATACAAGGAAGAACAGCCTCGCGAGGGGCTGTTCTTGGCTGGCGCGATGAACTGCTTGGGTGAGTTCAGTCGCCTATTTTTCTCTAGCCTACCCGAAAGTCTCTCTCTCTACTCTGCGGTGGCTAGCTCTATCTATAGAGGGAGGCCCTGGGCCTCTTCCCAAATATTGAGAGGGAAGGGCGCCAACAATTGGCCATTTTGAAGGGGAACATCTAGTACACTTATCCTGACTAAAGTCAGTCCTCGCCTGCCAAAGACCCTGACGGTGACGCCGGCTTGGGCTCCACGATGACCTCCATCCTGCCGTCCTGCTGGTCTTGGTCTTGTTGCACTGAAATGGTTGCCTTTGCTTGATACTCCTGCCTGCGCCTGCCCCCTTTGCACCAAAGAGGAAACAAGGACTCTGTGCAGGCCGGCGCCCACCTGGCGCCCGCCTGGCCTTGGTCGTCATGGCTTGCGTCATGGGCACCTCATGAGGTACCCCGCCTTGATCTCTCCGCCTCCTCGTGAGCCAGCCTGATGAGGCTGTGCCCGAGGAAGCCTCCGGTCGCCCGCCCCGCAAGGCTTGGCCCCTCGCGAGGGTCTTGAGTATGTGTTGATGAAGATGGGTCATACTGGGCCACTCCCTGAGCCATGCCGCAGGCCGCAGGCAGGCAAGTCTGGGTACCCCCGTTCCCAGAATGCCGACAAAGGCTGCCGGCAGTGGCACAACCAACAGAACAACAAGCGCAAGGCCGACCAGCCGGCCCAGCGCTACGACAACCTGCTCATCGCGGCCGCCGAGCAGGCACCCGCGACCGACCCAGCCGCCAAGCGCCGGCACACTAGCAAGATGGCGCGGCAGCCTGCCATGAGCTTGAGGAGATGCTCGACGCCCCCTGCAAGAACCACAGTGGCGCAAGGCCATCCACACACACACTTTGACAGTGCGCCATCACCAACCGCATCATGAGGGGCTACGTCCCACCTCCTCTGGCCCCGGCTCCGGGAGCGGGGCAGCCGCCTCCACCCCCTCCATCGCCCCCGGCTGGTGGCGCGATGCGTGACGATGTCTACCTGGCCCAGAACGCGACCTACATCGTCTTCACCAGCCTCTGCGGCGACAAGCGCACCGAGCGCCTCCTTCGGCAGGAGGTGAACACTGTCATCCCGGCCAAGCCGGAGCACATGCACTAGTCAGAACAACCGGTCACGTGGACCCGGCAAGACCATCCGGCTATCATGCTGAACCCGGGTGGCTACACCCTCGTCCTCAACCCCACCATCATTGCATCTCGACGCACGTGCAAGTTCTCCCGAGTCCTCATCGACGGCTGCAGCAGCATCAACATCCTCTACCGCGACACCATGACCAAGCTCAACCTCGAGGCCAAAGACCTGGAGCCGACCCGAACAATCTTCCACGGCATTGTTCCCGGCCTCTCCTGCTCTCCGATCGGCCGGATCCGGCTTGACGTCCTGTCCGGGGACAGCAACCACTTCCGACGCGAGCCGATCTGGTTCGAGGTGGTGGACCTGTCCAGCACATACCATGCGCTGCTGGGCCAGCCTGTGCTTGCCAAGTTCATGGCGGTCCCCCACTACGCTTACCTGAAGATGAAGTTGCCGAGTCCGAAGGGCCTCATCACCATCACCGGCGACTACCGCAAGTCCCTGGAGTGCGCCCGAGACGGCGCCAAGTTGGCTGAGTCGTTGGTCATAGCCGAGGAATGGCGCCAGCTCGACCGGGTCGTCTCCCTATGGCCAACGAGACATAAATTGCACCGACCCCGGCCGAGGAGCCGGCTGACGAGGCCTCCTTCAAGCCCTCCAGGGAGACCAAGAAAGTGAAGCTGAACTCGGAAGACCCCAACTGTCAGCAAGTATGTTGTCATAGGCGCCCGCCTCGACAGCAAATAGGAAGGCGAGCTCGTCGACTTCCTCTGTGAGAATCGAGATATTTTTGCATGGACCCCAAAGGACATGTCGGGTACCCGAGGAAGTAAGCCGAGCACAAACTCCACGTCTGCAAGGACGCCAAGCCTGTCTGCCAACCCCTACGACGTTTCTCCAAAGAGAAGAGAAGAACCATCGGTGGAGAGGTCGCCATGCTTTTGATGGCCGGCTTCATCATGGAAGTGTTCCACCCCGAGTGGCTGGCCAACCCAGTCCTCGTCTTGAAGAAGAACAATATCTGGCGCATGTCTATCGACTACACCAGCCTGAACAAGGCTTGTCCCAAGGATCCATTCGCCCTCTCGCGGATCGACCAAGTCATCGACTCCACCGCTGGGTGTGAGCTCCTGTCCTTCCTGGATGCTTACTCTGGCTATCATCGGATAAAGCTGGACCTGGCCGACGCCCTGAAGACGTCCTTCATCATGCCCTTTGGGGCGTATTGTTACATCACCATGTCGTTTGGCCTAAAGAACGTCGGCGCCACCATCCAGCACTGCATGCAGAAATGCTTGTTGCCGCAACTCGGCCCAAACATCCATGTTTACATGGACGACATCGTGGTGAAGACCAAGCAGCACCTCACGCTCCTCGACGACCTGAAGGAAACATTCGCCAACCTGCATGAATACAAAGTCAACCTCAACCCGGAGAAGTGCGTTTTTTGGCGTCCCGGCCAAAAATCTACTCGGCTTCCTCGTCTCGGAGCGCGGCATTGAGGCAAACCCGGAGAAGATCAAGGCCATCGAGCGCATGTGCAAGCCGGCTTGGCTGTGCAATGTCCAGGAGTTCACCGGCTGCTTGGCCTCGGTCAGCCGGTTTCTCAGCCGGCTGGGCAAGAGGGCCTTGCCCCTATATCAGCTGATGAAGAAGATGGCGCTGTTCGAATGGAACGATCAGGCGGACGAGGCCTTCCAGGACCTCAAGCGCATGCTCTCCATCGCACCAGTCCTGGCCGCGCCAGCCGAGAAGGAGCCGTTGTTGCTCTACATTGCCGCGACCTCGCGGTCGGTCAGCACGGTGATGGTGGTCGAGCGACCAGAGAAGGGCAAGGTCCAAGTCGTCCAGTGCCCAGTGTACTACCTGAGCGTGGTGCTCTCCACCTCCAAGCAGAACTACCCGCACTACCAGAAGATGTGTTATGGCGTGTACTTCACCGCCAAGAAATTGAAGCAGTACTTCCAAGAGCACGTAGTCACCATGGTCAGCACGGCCCCCCTCGGCGAGATCATCGGGTGCCGGGACGCTTCTGGCCGGGTCGCCAAGTGGGCGCTCGAGCTAGCCGGCCACACCATACTCTACGAGGACCGCACCATGATCAAGTCCTAGGCCCTGGCCGACTTCCTCATCGACTGGACCGAGACCCAGTACCTGCCGCCACCGCTGGACTGGACGCACTAGCGCATGCACTTCGATGGCTCCAAGATGCGTCTCGGCCTAGGGGCCGGCATTGTGTTGTCCTCCCCGAAGAGTGACCGGCTTCGCTACGCACTCTAGATCCACTTCACCGCCTCCAACAACGTCGCCGAGTACGAAGCCCTTGTGCATGGCCTCTGGCTTGCCAAGCAACTCGTCATCCGGCGTGTCCTATGCTACAGCGACTCAGATCTGGTGGTGCAGCAGTGCTCTGGCGAGTGGGACGCCCGCGACCCCAACATGGCAAGCTACCACTTCCTCATCCAGAAGCTGTCCGGATTCTTTTCTGGCTACGAGTTCCTCCATGTCTCGCGCGCAGAAAATGAGGCGATTGACACGCTCGCCAAGATCTCCTCGTCCTATAGTTCATCCCGCCTGGCGTCTCCCTCGAGCACCTGCACAAGCCGTCCGTCAGGCCGTCTTCGTACTCCGAGTCCATCTATGTTCCGGACAACCCGGCCGCACCACAACCCGGCCCGAGGACTGCCGAACCTGGCTCGGGGACTGCCAAACCCGGCCCGGGGGCTGAAGCTGTCCACCTGGCCGCCGTCACCCTCGACCCGGCCGCCACCGTCCCCGATCCGGGGGCTGCTGCTCCGAAACCCGCCCTGGTGACCGTCTTCGCCGTGGTAACAACCCCATCTTGGGCCCTGCCCATCTCGGAGTTCCTAGAAAATGGGGTCCTCCCCATGGATGAGACCGAAGCCTGGCAAGTGCAGCGCTGGGCGCCCGCCTACAGCATCATCAAGAATGATCTCGTCAAGTGCAGCTCCACCGGCGTGTTCCAACGTTGCGTCGAGCAGGACCACGGCATTGAGATCCTCCTCGACATACACCAAGGCGAGTGCGGGCACCGCACCGCCTCGCGGTTCCTGGTGGCCAAGGATTCCCGCCATGGTTTCTACTGGCCTACGGCCCTCCAAGACACTGATTTTCTCATTCTCAAGTGCGGGGGATGCCAGCACTTCAGCAAGCGCATCTACCAGCCGGCGTCAGCACTACGGACCATCCCGATTGCCTGGCCCTTCGCGGTCTGGGGCCTCAACATGGTGGGGCCCTTCAAGACCGCCCGAGGCGGCATGACGCATTTGCTGGTGGCGGTGGACAAGTTCACCAAGTGGATCAAAGCACGGCCAATCAAGAAGCTGGACGGGCCTACAGCCATTCGGTTCATCAAAGACATCGTGGTGCATTACGGCATGCCGAACAGCATCATCATGGACAATGGCACCAACTTCGCCAAGGGGCACGCTCGCGCAATATTGCTCTGTCTCCGGCATCCGCCTCGACCTGGCTTCCATTGCACACCTGCTGTCCAACGGGCAGGTCGAGCGGGCCAACAGCGTCATCCTATCCGGCATCAAGCCGCGGCTCATCGGGCCGCTCATCCGCTCACCCGGCAGCTGGCTCGATGAGTTGCCTGCCGTCCTCTAGAGCCTCCGCACCATGCCAACGTTTATGGAGCCGAAGCCATCATCCCGACCGATGTCGAGTTCGACTCGTCGCGTGTCGTGATATACACTGAAGCCGAAGCCAAAGAAGCCCGCGAAGACGGTGTCGACCTATTCGAAGAAGCGCGCCTCCTGGCGCTCAGCCGTTCAGCCATCTACCAGCAAGGCCTGACGCTCTACCACAGCAAGAGATCAAGCCCCTCACATTCCGCGAGGGAGACCTCGTCCTCCCACTCGTCCAAGAGCAAGCCGGCCAGCACAAGTTGTCCCCTCCATGGGAGGGCCCATTCATCATCAGCAAGGCCTTGTGCGACCGCAATGCCTACTACCTCGTCGACGCCCGCAAGTCAAACAAGCGCAAGAGAGACACCGTTGGTGAAGAAACAACCCGGCCGTGGAACACAGAACTCCTCCGCCCGTTTTACAGTTAGTTGTATGCACGTATGTATCACTGCCTTTTGTAATCGCATGAAAACTATGGAGTCCCCAAATGACGCTCGGGGGCTGCCCTTTTACGACCAAGCTATTGTGTCTCCTACATTTGTGCATCACTTTCCTCTTAAACCCGACCACCGGTCCGACTCGCTCGACCCGGGGGCTCGAGGGCTGGCAGGCTTGGTTGCCACACGTCACCTTCCTTGGTGGTTCCTGACGCGTTAAGGATGCCATGGCCCCCCACTTCGCCCTAGGCCACAGAACCGGCTTCGACTGTTGGCTGGCAAGCACAACAGGCCAAAGCACCAGCACGCCTCAAACACTAAGTTAAGGACCGCCGGACTGCCCAACTCGGCCCTCCACTTTAAGTGGCCCCATGACCAGCTGCTTGCCAACCGGCTTCGCTGGATTGCCGCCAGACGGCCCAGTGGGTGTTTCGCTCGCGCTCAACATTTTGAAAGCCTAAGTACTGCACGCTCCTCTCAAAGAATGAACTCCTTGTCACGGACCAGAGCCTCGGCCATCAGACTCGCGGGGGGGAGGTCCAAGAGGGGAAGGTCGCAAGAAAACGGCTCAAAAAACAAAAAGCACAAGCACAAGCATCCACGAAATATACACATCACAAATTTTAAGGACAGGCCCAAGGCCAGAGTTCATTACACCCGAATACCCCCAGTGGGTGGGTGGACCTGCTACCTAACAGAAATTTTTACTAAGATATAGCAGGGCAGCCTCAGGCATCTCCAGTGCCGGGTCGCGCAGCTGACGGCTCCCCCTCGGTGGCCTCCGGGTCCACCGAGGCACGGGTATCTTCGTCCTCGGCACCCACATCGTGGTAGACGCCCGTCTCCTCGGAGCTACCCTCCAAGTCATGTAGAAGCAGGCTGTAGTCATGGACAGGCACTACTCTGCCATCCTCCGCCTGCTCCGTATGGAACTCATCGTGGAAGGCAAACCCGGCAATGTAGATGGCTCGGGCAGGGATCCGTCCGGCCTCTGCCTGCAGCTGGTCCTTCGAGCTGGCTCGCTGGCCCATCAATGCCTCCAGCGATAGGTCCGGATGCCAGGACATCGCAAACCTGAGCACCATCTTGGCGCCGGCACGAGCAGCGGAAACGGGTCACTCGTGGAGCTGGTCCGGTCTCATCTCCAACCACTGTGCCAGCCGCGTGAAGCTGTTCGACGCGACGGAGCCCAACCACAGGACCGCCGTCATCGCCGCGTCGGGCTCAGAGAGCCACCCCATCTGCTCACCCAAGACTCGCAGACGAGCCTCGATGGTGGTCACGATCTCCGAGAAGCACTACAAAAAAAGACACATCCGTGATATTTTGGGCCGAACAAAAAAAATTTGTGTCATACATATGACACTTCTATGATGATAATTGTGACAAAACCCGGTATCATCATAGATGTGGTGGGCTCCTACTTCTGTGACAAAAAATCATGACAGAAAATGGGCTTTTCGTCCTGGGCAGGCCGGAGACGCAGCTACATGAAATTCTTTGGGCCATCCATGACGGAAAAAACCGTGGTAGAAGCGAGGGGAAGGAAAATTTCGGGGAGTTGCCGGTTACGGTGGGAGGTCGGGGGCGGAGCAATGCGCGTTTCTCTCGTACGTACGCATGTGTGTGCGAGGTGTTGGCTCTAACTGAAGTCGAGCGAGGTGTTGGGCTCTAACTGAACCCGAGCGATTGCACTGCAGGCTACGCGTTACTAAACCCGAGTGATCGATCGATGGCTGTTAACTGAACCCGATGGAGCGATTCCTTCGCTACTACTGCTAACTGAAGCCGATCGATGCTGCCTCTGGGATGAACAGTGAGTGTTGCAGGGGGGTTTGGATGAACAATGAGCGGTGGCGTTGCCTCTGGATGAACAGGAACCCGTGGTGTGGAGGGCTGGATGAACAGTAGACGATGGAGGGGTGGCCGTGGAGGGGTGGTTGAACAGGACCCCGTGGTGTGGAGGGCTGGATGGACAATAGACGGTGCAGGGGTGCCTGTGGAGGGGTGGTTGAACAGTAGCCGGGGAGTAGCGCGCGGTGGAGGCTGGATGAACAGGAGCCCGTGGAGGCTGGAGGAGGTCGACGGTGGAGATGAACAGTATCCCGTGAAGTCCCGTTTTGCGGTACG
>NC_041387.1:346713098-346722803 GCF_002162155.2 Triticum dicoccoides | reverse complement strand
GGAGGTCCGTTTCGTCCGTTTTGCGGTACGCCACACCCCTCCCGATCAACAGGAGCCCTGTTTCGACCGTAGGAGGTCCATTTCCTCCGTTCTGCGGTACGCCACACCCCTCCCGATCAACAGGACCCCGTTTCGACCGTAGGAGGTCCGTTTCCTCGGTTCTGCGGTACGCCAGGCCTCGTTTGCATCGCCTGTTCCGTCCAAGCCGGTTGGCTCCCACGCATTCCGTTGCCTCCCGATGAACACGAAGCATTCCGTTGCCTCTCCATGAACACGACGCATTCCGTTGCCTCCCCATGAACACGACGCATTCCGTTGCCTCCCCATGAACACGACGCATTCCGTTGCCTCCCCATGAACACGAGCCCTCGCCGTACGTATGGGCGACTAGGCGTTCGAGACCCCGCCCGTATGTACACATACGTGTCCATATTTTCTTTCTTGCACCCTGGCCGCTGTACGTACGTGTACATGCTACGTGCGCGCCTCTACTACGACACGTACGCGCCTCTACTACGACACGTGCGCGCCTCTACATCAACCAGTATATATGTATGTACAAGTTCGCGACCAGAATGACAACGCTACGTACGCTTCGACCAGGTGGGTCCCGACTGTCAGGCAGTTCCTTGCGTGCAAAAATGTAGCTGGTGGGTCCCAGTAGTCAGAGGGGAGAATCATTTTTTTTGCCCGGACGCACTTCGTTTGCGTGCGAAGATGTAGCTGGTGGGTCCCAGCAGTCAGGGGGGTGAATTGTTTTTTTTGCCTGGATGCACTTCCTTGCGTGCGAAGATTTAGCTGGTGGGTCCCAGCAGTCATGGGGGCGAATCGTTTTTTTTGCCCGGACGCACTTCCTTGCGTGCGAAGGTGTAGCTGGTGGGTCCCAGCAGTCAGGGGGAAACATTTTTTTCACGAAATATAGGCCCGTCCGGTGGGTCCCCGCTATCAGGTGGAGGAATAATTATTTTGCACGTAATAAGGAGGCACTTCCTTGCTACGTCCATGGACCCAGCTGTCAGCCTCTCCACGTATAGTCCATGTCCGATGGAAGCCGTTCCTTGACCATGTTGACCACGCCGCGCCGAGAGAACCAGGGCAGTGGACGACGGCGAGGCCTAGAAAGGGGACGACGCGGAGCCGGGGAAGACGCGGCAGTGGATGCCCACGCGTAGAGGAGTACGAGGGTTCACTGGTTCGCTGTGGTGTGAGGCTGTCGTCGCCACGGAATAACAGGGGGTGTGGGTGAGTAGAGGGATGGCCTGCCCAGCAGTGGGAGTAGTAGGGGGCGGTGAGGCCTCCGCCGCATCACAGCCGGCCACGGGAGGCAGGAGCACGAGGCACGACCAACACTGGTTTGGGCGGTTGGAGCAAGAAGACAAAAGGTTGAAGAAGCACTACGGCCGTTGGATGGACATCGTACGGTCACTGGAGCTAGAATCATGCATATTGACTAAGTTGACAAAGCCCTCCGTCCCCGTCAACTTAGTAGGCCCACAAGTCAGCCTGCCACTATACTAGGTCCCGGCTAACAGGGGGAGTATTCATTTTTTTTGTGCGTAATAAGGAGGCACTTCCTTGCGTGCGAAGATATAGCTGGTGGGTCTGAGTTGTCAACGGCGATAACGTTTTTTTCGCGAAATACCGAGGCCCTTTTGGTGGGTCCCCGATGTCAGGTGGAGGAATTATTATTTTGCGCGTAATAAGGAGGCATTTCCTTGCGTGCGGCCGTGGACCCAGCTGTCGGCCTCTCCATGTACAGTCCACTTCAGATGCATGTTGATCGTTGACCACGTTGACCAGGTCGCGCCGAGAGCACCAGGGCGGTGGACGACGGCGAGGCCTAGGAAGGGAACGACACGAAGGCAGGGAAGACTCCACAGTTGTTTCCCACGTGGAGGGGAGTACGACTGAACGAGGGTTTACTAGTTCATCTGCCGTCGCTGGAGAATAACAACATGTGTGGGTGAGTAGAGGGATGGCTAGGCCAACGATGGGAGTATGGTGGGGCGGTGAGGCCTGCGCGGCAGCACAGCCGGCCGCGGGGAGGAAGGAGCAGGCAGTCCAGCCGGTGCTTGTTTGAGCGGCTGGAGCAGGAAGAGCAGAGATTGAAGAAGCACGACGGCCGTTGGATGGCCATCCAACAGTCACTGCTTGTGCGTCAACCTTTTTTTTAGGAAAGCCTCAAATCTGTGGAAAACGGCATACAGCCCATCTGCCATTATTTCTACTAATTTACAGCCCATTTGCTAATTCTTAAGGTTTTGTTTGGATCCCATATTCTTTTTGTTAGCATTACAGCCCATATTGTGGCCACGGTTAAAAAATTATACGAAATTTTGCATATTTCGGTGTGGTCCGAACTGTTTTTAATCCCGAAATTTCGACTCACATTCAAACTGATTTTAAAAATAAATGTATATCAATATAAAATCCAACAAATTCTCCACGCATAAAAATTAATGTAATTTAAAATCTCGAAATGAAAAAAAAAGATATTTGAAACTAATTGTCGGTTTGATGTGTTTAAAAATGTACAACCCATTTCTCATTACTGATAGGCCATTTTCTCGGCCAGCCGAATGAAGCTCTCCTCGTCTTGAAAGATTTGCAGCCCAACAGGTCTGACAAAGCGACTTACTTGGCAAATCACAAAAAAACTGGGCTGTGGCCTTGGACCCAGCTGTCAGCCTCTCCGCGTACAGTACTCTTCCGATGGAAGTCGGTCATTGACCACATTGACCACGCCGCGCCGACAGCACCAAGGCGGTGGACGACGGCGAGGCCTAGGAAGGGGACGACAAGGAGCCGGGGAAGACGCGGCAGTGGATGCCCACGCGGAGAGGAGTACGAGGGTTCACTAGTTCGGCTGCAGCGTGAGGCTGTTGTCGCCGCAGAATAACAGGGGGTGTGGGTGAGTAGAGGGATACCCTGGGCCAGTGGTGGGAGTAGTAGGGGCAGTGAGGCCTCTGCAGCATCACAGCCAGTCATGAGAGGCAGGAGCACGCGGCACGACCAGCGCTGCTTTGGGCGGCTGGAGCAAGAAGACCAGAGGTTGAAGAAGCACTATGGGCGTTGGATGGACATCGTACGGTCACTGGAGCTAGAATCGTTCATATTGACTAAGTTGACAAAGCCCTCCATCCTCGTCAACTGAGTAGGCCCACAAGTCAGCCACCCACTATGGTGGGTCCCAGCTAGCAGGGGTATTCATTTTTTGGTGCGTAATAAGGAGGCACTTTCTTGCGTGCGAAGATATAGCTGGTGGGTCCGACCTGTCAGCGGGGGGGCGTTTTTTCGCAAAATACAGAAGCCCTTCCCACGTACAGTGCGCGTACAATGCGTAATAAGGAGGAACTCTCCTTGCGTGCGACCATGGACCTCGTGGGTCCCAGCCGTCAGGCTCTCCACGTACAGTCCTCTTCCGATGACTCTCGTATGTTGACCACGCCGCGTCGAGCGCACCGAGGCAGTGGACGACGGCAAGGCCCCAGACTGGAACGACCCGGAGATGGGGAAGACGCGGCAGTGGAGTCGCAGATGGAGAGGAGTGGGAAACTTGACTGGTTCAGGTGCGGGGTGGGCCTACACTCGACAGAGAATAACAGGAGGTGCGGAGTGGAGGGATGGCCTGGCCGTCGCCGGGGTAGCATTTCGCTGAGGAGCGCAAAACAACGCCGCTGGACGCCGAAGGCTGGAGCAGGCGGTTCCGGCAGTGCTGGGGGAAGAAGACGAGAGATTGAAGAAGAATGTCGGCCGTTGGATGTAAATCCAATGCCTTCTTAGGCTTCGACCTACTGGGCCACATGTCAGCCAGTCCATTTGTTTTTTTAGTCCATTTGGTGGGCTGGGTGAAACAATGATGTAGCATCTATGCAGCCCGTTTAAATCCCATTTGCATTTTTCTCGAAATCTGCAGACTTGCTGGGCTGGGTGAAAATATCATGTTGGGCTAGACGGAGAAATGTTATAAAAACATAAACACATGATTGCACGTCAGTAAAATCTTTGCAAGCTTATGTACGCAATCACTAGGAGTTAACTTGGCAAGTTATATATAAACAATTATTATTATTATTATTTTGTAAGAACTTTCAACTTACGAAATAAAATATCATTTTAATTTGATGAGTTAATAGTACATGGGGTATTATTATTTTTTAGGCTAGACGTGGGACAGTTGAGTTGGTTCTAGGGGAAAGTACTGGGAGAAAACTCAGTTTACATCGAAAAAGAAAGTGGGAGAAAATTCAGAGACCTGTTGGGTCCACCTGAGGAGAGGAATATGTTGGGAGGAAGGAGATTCAAAGCACGGCAGTCGAGTGAACTAGTTTTTTTTACGGACAAGTGAACTAGTTTACATACATTAGCAAATAGCCACTAAAAAAGCAATCAGGTTAATGGGTTCTTAAAAGAAATATTTCGGACAAAACAGATAATTACAACACATAGGCTAATGCATGAAACACTCAGATGATAAAGGTGCTTATAAACAGATAAAGTACAACATCTAGACCTTCCTGGCATGCTTGATCATGACGTTGCGGCTGTCCGTGTACTCGTCGGTTACGGGAAGCAGACACGCCCTCATGTCCAAGATCTGCCTGTACATGTCGTAGCATGTGTATGCGTCCTTGGCCGCGTAGGTTATGTAGGCTAGATTCAGAGGTACCTCCCACGTGTTCAGGTCGTCTTCTTTCATGTTGGCGTATCGGGGGTCGATGATGGTCTCAGCGAGGTCAACCATGGAGTCCTTCTCCTGCCCGTTGCTGATGATCTTGTATTGCTTCTGGATGTCGACAAGCTTGTGGCACCAGATGGCCGAATCGTCGCGTTCTTCCTTCTCTCCACCGTAGCGAAGGTGCAGTCGGCGCTACCGATGAAACGGGCGAATGCTCCAGAACCTGGTGCAGCCATAGGACTGAGGTGAGGCAGAGCTTCACCGAGTCCATATCATTGGTGTACATCACATTCAACTTGGTGCAGCCATAGGACTGAACGGCGAACTAACTCCTTGCTGAAGTCCATATCCAGCAGGCTCACCCCTCGGATCGCCATTGGAGTCTGTTCGAGTGAACGAGTGTGTAGGCGGCGGCAGCAGTTCGTTTTTCAGCTCTTGGGGAACTGGATTCAACAGTAAGCTGAGTGTGTACAGGCGACAACAGTTACTACCCCTCCCTTGTCCGCTGCATGCCCGGCAGAAGATGCACCCTCGGTGCATTCAAACGCCTCCATTAAGAAACCTACTCCGGCCACACGTCGGTTCACGAGCGGGTCTGTATTGGTACTGTAATAACAGGAGTTAGTGGTCACTTTACTTAAATTTAATTAGCTTTAATAGAAATTTATACTTAAAACAAGCAATGCATTGGCTCGTTCTATCAGTGCCACGGGATCAACATGCACAACAATTAGAATTATTATTCTCAGGACGCACACGATCAGCACATTTGTCGCACTTTCACAAAGATAATACTATCAAGTTTGAATTGTTTGTTATGGTTGCTGTTCTCTGCATCATCATGTCGTGTTTCCCAGCTTGCAAGATTTAGAACCAACAAATAAGATCCAAATAATAAGTACAACAAAGATGCCTACACATCTCATTGATTCCCAGCTTGCAAGATTCAGAACCAACAAATAAGATCCAAATAATAAGTACAACAAAGATGCCTACACGACTCATTGATTCCCAGCTTGCAAGATTCAGAACCAACAAATAAGATTCAAATAATAAGTACAACAAAGATGTCTACACATCTCACTGATTCCCAGCTTGCAAGATTCAGAACCAACCCATTAGAGCCTTTTGATAAAGTGAATATCGGGATTAAATCCATCTTGGCTAGCCATGTCATACAATCGAAGAACTTGGCGAATGCTCTTGACCATCACAATATCTGTAGTAGAGTATTCCTGTTTGCACAACATGTTTGCATAGCACAAACCAGGAGACAGGGAGCATGATTTCGCTTTAGTTGAACCATTTTGTGCAGTTCCACCAAAATTGAGAGATGTTGCTCTTGACCGTCACAACATATGTAGTAGAGTATTCCTGTTTGAACAGCATGTTTGCATAGCACAAACAAGGAGACAGGAGAGCATGGTTTCACTTTAGTTTAACCATTTTGTGAAGTTCCACCAAAATTGAGAGATGTTGCCCACGTGACATTTTAGTTGAACTGCACAAGACACTCATTCCAAAAAAAGTGTTTTGTGCAGTTCACCAAAAGGTCACAATAGCAACGAGGAGAAATGGATATCCCTATCTGCACAAAATGATAGAAAGTAAACAGTTGCTGGTCAATAAGAATATACGAAACATATACAAAATGAAAAGAAGCATCTTAATTATGTTCATGGCAATCACGCAAGGACAGTAGAAATTTTAAAACGTCAGCAATGCTTCATGTTACCAGAAGCATTACGATCAACAAAGAGATTCCTCAGATATGGGATTACTTTAATGGCGGCATTGCTTGTTTACCAGACACAGTAAATCAACAACAGCTAAAGAGTTGGTTTAAGGGCATGGGACCTTGGGGACACCAGGACACTCAGCAGCATAAAGGAGCAACTTACTTATCATACTGGGGAAAACAGCAGGAGTGCCATTTGAAACACAGTTTAATTGCATCTTATCACTGGAGGCATTAGATTAACAATAACACTGGTTAGACATGTCCCTAACGTAACAGTGTGATCGCTTCATTTTACATGCGCCCTTACAGCAAAAGGTTGGTTTACCCGCAAAAAAAATAGCAAAAGGTTGGTATAAGGACATGCGACAGTGGACGCATCAGCACAATGTACCTACAAGGAGGCATAAAGTGGTGATGCCGAGCTTGTTCACGCTATGTGAGGGCAGCAAACCTAATCCTAGAGACCTTTTACTATGTGAGGGCAGCAAATCTAATCCTGGAGGCCTTTTACTATGTGAGGGCAGCAAATCTAATCCTGAGACCTTTTACTATGTGAGGGCAGCAAATCTAATCCTGAGACCTTTTACTATGTGAGGGCAGCAAATCTAATCCTGGAGACCTTTTACTATGTGATGGCAGCAAATCTAATCCTGGACATACTCAGTTGACTTGTCCACCAGCCGCCACTTTCTATCCTTTTTTCAACTAATAATAGATATGTTCCTTATCCAGTTTGTACTGCATTTTCCCATTATTTCCCTTTTCAACCAAGAGACCGGTTGGGTATCCGGTCTCTACTACTTTCACCATATTATTTCCTCTTTGAATCAAGTCCTAGATTCATGCTACAACTTTCCCCCCTTTCTTCTTGTTTGAACAAAGCCCTAGATTCGAATGCATGAAGTAGCTTTACCTCTAATAATACTAAAAATTTAGGTGGCTTTGGAAGAGCTGATGGGAGTAGAAAAAGATGCACATGCAGACACATGGGGAGCTGGGGCAGTAGAGCAAGGACGCTTTCGAAGAACTTATACCTGAGGGTCGCCGGGATGTCGGCGGCCGCAGGTCGGATCTGCGGACAATATGGCAGGGAGGAAGAAGGGTCGGAGGACCTCCCGAGTCGGCGCTGTGTCGGAGAGAACGGCACGGGCAGAGGATCGGGCCCCTCCGGCAGCTGTGGGTTTCCTCCCTTGGCGGCGATGACCGCGTGAACGATGCACCTTTTAGTCCTCTACACACACCGGCCGAAGGGATCCGGCCGGATCTGTGACCAGTGGTGAGCAGAGAGAAAATGTCGCTACCGCTGTCTTGTTTATATCTGGAGAGGATGAGAGAATGAAGAGAGCAACCCTAGTAAAGCAAGCGCTCAGGCCCCTGCGTCCATATATAGTGGAGTGATTATCTTTTTTCTCTCCACAACAAGCGTTTCAATTTGTGTACGTGGTATTAAAGAAAAGAAACTCTCTATTTAAGGTGACTACTCTACGACTCCTAATTACTACTACTACAGTACTACCTCCGTCCTGGTTTATAGGTCCCTTTTATAGTTTGTGCCAAATTTTGACTAAAGATTTAACTAACAAAATGTTAATGCATGTCAAGAAAAATTATCTCATTGGATTCGTATTTGAACATAGTTTTGAAAAATATAATGTTTGGTGACATGCGTGAACATTTTCTTAGTTTAATCTATGGTCAAAATTTGGCACGAAATACAATGGGGACCAATAAACCCAGACAGAGGTAGTATTATTCACTTGTGCTCCCTGCCCCTCCATTCATTGAACAACCCCACGGGTGAATAAACATACAGTAAGTACTGTATTTATATAGAACAAACAAGCTCGAACTATTTTCGCGTAGTTAAAAGTTGAGGGCGGGGCTTTTCCCGGGCAGTACGCGCGGTAGTTTTCGGGAAGGCGGTTTGACAGAGAGGCGAGGAGGGTGAGCGAGTGGGGTTGTGCGATTTGATGGCGCGTTACTGTTGGAAAGACTTGTGATATGACCACTCACTATAGTCATGAATTACTGGCGCTCCGACCGGGGTGATGCCCCCCTTCCGTTCCGCGCTCTAATCTGGTGCATGACACGTCGACCCGGATGTTGGCTCTCCCACATGTCGGAGTAGTAAGAAGGAGCAAAGAATGATGCAGTATATACTACTATACTACTCCCTCCGTTCCTAAATATAAGTCTTTGGAGCGATTTCACTATGGACCACATACGGAGAAAAATGAGTGAATCTACACATAAAATGCATCTATATACATCCGTATGTGGTCCAGAGTGAAATATCTACGAAGACTTATATTTAGGAATGGAGGGAATACTACTCAGGTCGGAGGAGTGCGAACCACGGCAGCCCAGTGAACCAGCCGTGCGAACCACGGTAGCCCAGTGAACCAGCAATAGAAAACAATAATGTGGTGATATGGCCATAAAAACAATGTGCTACGGTCCACACTGTAGCATGTACAGTAACACTCCTCTTTGTTTGGATCCCTGAGTTAGAGCTAGTTTGGGTTGAAATAGCCTCAAATTATCGAAACAAGAGGGGTTAGTTTGAGCTAGTTTGCTCTAACCCAGCTAAAAAAACTAGCCCAGTGGAGAGGTTCTAATTGGGTTAGTTATCCTGGGCCCACTAAAAGAGAACAAAAAAATCTCACCTGCACGCACAGATCGCTCCCCTAAAAAAATCTCACCTGCCCGCACCAGATCGCTCCCCCCCTCTCGCACGACTCCTCTCTGTTCCCCATAGGGCCGCCCGCCCAAGCGCCGCTCGCCCTATCTCTCCTCCGGCCGCCCTCTCCTTCCGGCCTCCGCCGCCCTACTCCGGCCGCCCTCTCCCTCCGACCTTCGAAGGTCGCCCCGCTCCCCCTTCACCAGTCATTTTTCTCCCTCTGTCGTGGCGGCGGCGGCACATCTACCAGGGAGGTCGCGAGAGGGGTGAGTTTGTTCATTCCTTCTCTGTCTCACGACCATATCATTGATCTTGCTTGCTCTAGCGCTAATTCTGATTTGGAAAAGTAGATCCTGATCAAACTTGCTATAGATTTGTGGTGCACGCATGGAATTGTTTGATCCTGCTTGAGGAGGTAATAAATCTTTCTAGAGGCCCAAAGATTCAGGTCACCTTTCTAGGTATTTCAATTTCAGGCTTGCATTATTTGTAGAGGCCCAAAGATTCAGTTCACCTTTCTTGGTATTTCAATTTCAGGCTTGCATTGTTTCTAGAGGCCCAAAGATTCAGTTCACATTTCTAGGTATTTGAGTTTCAGGCTTGCAT
>NC_041387.1:346681503-346713088 GCF_002162155.2 Triticum dicoccoides | reverse complement strand
TTGCATTATTTCTAGAGGCCCAAAGATTCAGTTCACCTTTCTAGGTATTTCAGTTTCAGGCTTGCATTATTTCTAGAGGCCCAAAGATTCAGTTCACCTTTCTAGGTATTTAAGTTTCAAGCTTGCATTATT
Source organism: Triticum dicoccoides (assembly GCF_002162155.2). Lineage (NCBI taxonomy): Eukaryota > Viridiplantae > Streptophyta > Magnoliopsida > Poales > Poaceae > Triticum > Triticum dicoccoides. Next base: position 346,712,956 of record NC_041387.1, on the reverse strand, counting down.
TCTAGAGGCCCAAAGATTCAGTTCACCTTTCTTGGTATTTCAGTTTCATTCTTGCATTATTTCTATAGGCCCAAAGATTCAGTTCACCTTTCTAGGTATTTTAGTTATAGGCTTGCATTATTTATAGAGGCCCAAAGATTAAGTTCCCAGTCGGCGGCCAGCGGCCCTGCTACCCATGCCGGTGTCGACCTCAACTCGCAAGGGCCGGCATCGGAGGGGTTCCCGGGGCTTGGTCTCTATAGAGCCTTCCTCCAGAGCGTCGATGGCGAGATCCTCCCTCGGTGCGTGAGGGGCTTCGGGCTCCCTCCCTATCGTGAACAATTTTCGTAATGAGTTAGCTCATTCTTTGTTTCATGAAGTGTTTTTTTTATTTTGTGAAGCTTGATTGACGACTTGTATGTTTAAGTGGGATATCTCATTTGTATGGACAAAGTAAAAATTATCATGTTTTGCATGCTTGATTGTATAGATGGTTCGTTTATGTCAATTGTGAGCGGGAGGAGGCCACAGAAGAGCCGGACACACCAAGAGGGTGCTTGGATCCAAGGGACTTATTTTAGCCTGACTAAAAATAGGGTCCAAAGTAGTCAAATGATTGAGATAGAGCATTTATTGTCAATCTAACCCTTCCATCCATACACCTCTTTGGTTTAGAGTTAGTTTAGGGTTAGAATCTAACTCTAACCTCTAACTGAGTTAGAGTTCTCCTCGTCTCGGTTCGTCGCCATCATACTTTCCCCATTCCTGTGTTTTCAGTATCCTGCGAATCAAAGAGGCCCTTTTTTGGGAAAATCAAAGAGGCCCTTAGATTGGTTTAGGTCGGGTCATTTTTTATAAATGTGTTATGTCCAAAATTTAATGAACGTGCTCCGGTTTCCATGAAAATAATCCGGTTTCATGTAGTAATTCATTGATTTATTTATTCTTCTGCGGGGGGTTTGCATGTAATTCATGAGGTCTGAAATGTAAAGTACCCCGGCATATGCTCCGAGTCGTGCATGCACTACGACCCACATGCTCTATGTCCCACATGTCGGCGAATGGGAGCACGTGGAAATAGCCTAGGAGTACATATAGGAGGATAAATGCGTGAAAAATATGTACTGTGAAGCGTAGCCGCGGTTCGAAAAGTAGAACTAAAGTGATGACAGCTATAGGTTGCACGCATCCAACTAGTGGTACTAGACATCCGACAAATTTTTCCCTCAAAAAAAAGAGGCACGAGTGCTCAGTACTCCTATTCTATAAACACGAGTCCCATCTGACAACAGCGTCCGTGCTATAGCTAGCCCTCCTCCATCGTTTCTCTCTTCTACTCTCTCAGAGCATGGTTAATAATATAGCCAGCTGCTGGCTATATGATGTTGCCATGTCACATATAGTCAAGTTTATAGCCAACAAGTACAATAGCTAGATATAAATATGTACTCCCTCTGTAAACTAATATAAGAGCGTTTAGATTACTAAAGTAGTGATCTAAACGCTCTTATATTAGTTTACGGAGGGAGTACTACTTTGTTGATACATGGCCCATTCCACTCTCTCACAAAGTACCTAGGAGCACGTGCTGCAGCCGGCTGTTAACTAGTAGCCCGCTTCTCTTCTCTCTCCTCTTCTCTCTCTTCCAACTAAGCAAGAATATAATATTTAATGTCTTACAGCCCGCCTACATCACCTTATTGTACTTGCTCTAAACTCGGCCGACTCCCGGTGGGTGGGGTGGGTTTGCTCATCTACGGCCCCACCTCACAGTGAAAACGTTACGACTGGAATAAAAAATGCCATATACTCCCTCCGTTCATAAATATAAGCCTTTTTAGATACTACTTCAAATGGAATACAGCATACAAATGTATGAAGACATAGTTTAGAGTGTAGATTCACTCATTTTGCTCCGTATGTAGTAGTCACTTGCTGGAATCTTTAGAAAGACTTATATTTGGGAACGGAGGGAGTACTATACTAATAAAAAATTAAGGCCATGAGGCGATGTTGTGCTGGTTACAGGAGGCAAGAAGAAGAGATGCATCCATCGACGACGTCCACCTCATCGACTCATGGCGCCGGCACACCAAACGGTGCCTAAGTAGCAGCGGCTTTCGTGGCCAGGTCGACGTGCTTCTGAACAATGGCGTCTAAAGATTCCAGCCGCTGGAAGAAGGCTAACGTCTTTCTGTCCTTGTTTGCCTTGTAGTTGCCTATGTAGACGATTTCCTCGTAGACGTGGATGTGCAGGTCGACGGTTTCTTGCATGGCGAGGCGCTGCGTGGCGAGCGCGGCCTCGAGGTGCACATTCTTCGTCGCGACCTCCGGCACCTGCAGGGCCACCAGGGCTTGAAAGAGTTCGTCACCATGTAGGCCGATGAGGGTGGCAGGCAATAAGGAGCCTGGGCGCGCGGGCTGGAGCAGTACGGCAAGGTCGTCCGCGCGCTTCTTGACGGTGGTGAACTTGCGGATGGAGTTGACCATCATGTCGTCCATGCGAGAGGCAAAGCCGGTGTCGGTGAGGGCTACGATGCCTGCGGTCGCCAGCACCGTCTCGAAACGCTGCGCGGTGCGGGACCGCAGGCCGGCGCCTTGGATGATTTGGCACAGCCGACTGCCGCTCGCGTCCATCGCCTCCATAGTTGCTTGTGGCTTCTGGTCACTTGGTCTTAGATTGGAGTGAGCAGTGTTGCGCAGAGACTTGGGAGTAGATGGATTGGAGTGGTGGGGCGCCTTTATTATATGAGAGTCCAAACTCTGTTGCATTCACATCGTGCTGGCTCTAGTCTGCTTCTCCAATTAATTCCCTCTGCATGTAATTGAGGATGCATCATTGACCGTTCAACATCTCGGGAACCGCTACCCTCTTCCTCCTTGGCATTCAAGCACCTATGGACCCGTCAACGATGAGGTGCCTATGGTGACTTCGTAAATTTCAAGATGATAGTGTCGTGCGTGTGTGCGTTCATAGGGGTGAGTGTATGCGTGTGTATATGAGCGCTTGCGTCTGTACTGTGTCAAAAAAACGTAAATGCGTGTCAAAAAGAGACTAGTCAGTATACTCAATATTGTGCACCTCGAAGAGGAAAACGATAGAACTAGTACGTATTTATTTATGGTGCAGATTCACTCATTTTGCTCCATATGTACTCCGTCTCGGTGTAGTCTAGTCACTTGTTGAAATCTCTAGAAGGGCAAATACTCCTTTCTGGTTTACAGGGCTATACTAGCAACTAGTTGTACGTACTAGTACAATAGTGGGCTCACATAGCAATTTTGTCTCATGCAAGAGCCTGGCTATATGCGTGCTCCAATGTTCGCAACTGCAACATTCGGTTTGCGCTTGGCTCTTCGCCTCTTCAAGAAGACGAACAATGATGTTACTACTACTGTTTCTACAGTGTCGAATCCACTGCTGCATGTTCGTCCACCGCGAGCGGGACGGATAGCTTGTTGCGGAAGTACTACTACTAAGCAAAAGCCTATCCTCGTTTGCGAGCAACCACGTGCATGGGCGAGGGAGAAGGCGTGTAGTAAAATCAAGCTTCTCCTCGTTCTACTAGTTGACGCGACACATCATAGCACTGGCCCCACATGCTTGCCTCTAAACTTGACTGAAAGACTCGCAGTGTACAATATATTTGCTGCAACCTCTAACATTTACCCACCACAAATTAAAATATATGTGGCTGTATGCATCGTTCTGATGCAGAGGCCGGGGAGTCCCCCCTTTTCGAAAAAAAACAAATTAAAATATATGTTCCTGTCTTGACCAGATGAGCGTGCAAACTACAATCACCAGGGTGACAGGTAGGGCCAGAAGACTATTTTAATTTAAAAAAAACTTCAAGACGGCCACATAGCATGGAGCTGACCCTAACGATTTTAAGCTTATAGGCACGGTACACGCTATCTAGACTACTCTACACATGAAACTGCCACACGAGCGTCTGGGCTGCACTTGGCTCTTCGCCTCTTCGGGAAGTCGAACAATGATGGTGTACTACTGCACTGGAGAAGTACTACAGTACGCTTCTGGCCATCTGGCACTGATTGAACTGTTGCATGTCCACCGCGTGCGGGAGGGAGAGCGTGTAGCGAAAGCTTCTCCTAGTCTTGCCAGCCACCACGCTCATGGGCGAGGGAGGGACGCTCCTGTCTTTGCGTGTATGACAGGTGGGCCCGACAGGTGTGTGGCCAACCTGTCATACAGCCAAAGGCAGGTGCAGTTAAGTCCGCGAGGGAGAGGATAATCATATTTCTTTTGTAAAACACTAAGCTACCTCAACGGGGATATGCATGTCCCCAACAATAAGTATATCATATTTATTTTTGGCAGTAGGTAGAGGTAGTTGAGAACTTCCAATAGTGAGTGTAGGAGATTTTTCAATAACATTAATACCATTCACTTGGAATTGTTTCTTCGGAAAGTGCACCGTATGCTCATTACCATTGATATGAAAAGTAACCTTGCTTTTATTGCAGTCAATAACAGCCCCTGTAGTATTAAAAAAAGGTCTACCAAGGATAATCGACATGTTGTCGTCCTCGAGCATCTCAAGTATAACAAAGTCAGTTAAGATAGTAACATTTGCAACAACAATAAGCACATCCTCACAAATACCGACAGGTATGACTATTGACTTATCAGCCATTTGCAAAGATATTTCAGTAGGTGTGAGTTTATTCAAATCAAGAATTCTATATAAGGAGAAAGGCGTAACACTAACACCAGCTCCTAAATCACACAAAACAGTTTTCACATAGTTCCTTTTGATGGAGCAAGGTATAGTGGGTATTCCCGGATCTCCAAATTTTTTAGGTACTCCATCCTTAAAAGAATAATTAGCAAGCATGCTGGCGATTTCAGCTTCAGGTATTTTCCTTTTATTAGTGATGATGTCTTTCATATATTTTGCATAAGGGGCCATCTTTAAAATATCAGTCAAGCGAGTGTGCACAAAGACTGGCCTAATCATTTCAGCAAAACGTTCAAATTCTTCATCATATTTTTTCTTAGTTGATTTAGGTGGAAAGGGCATGGGTTTTTGAACCCATGGTTCTCTTTCCCCTCAATGTTTTCAAGCAACAAAGTCTCTTTTATCATACCTTTTATTTTGGGGTTGCGGGTTATCAAGATCAATAGCTAGTTCTATTTCAACATCATTATCTGGTTCTTTATCTTTGTCTAGTTGAGTGTCTTCATGAACATCATCATTATCTTTTTCATTATCACTAGATGAATGTTCATTACCATATTGAGTTTCAGCATCAGAAATAGAAACATCATTATTATCATCGGGAGGTTTTTCTACTACAGGTTCACTAGAGGTATCCAAAGTCCTATCATTTTTCTTTTTCTTCTTCTTTAGAAGGACTTGGTGCATTAGTGCTAATTCTTTGAGAGTCTAGTTCAATCCTTTTAGGATGTCCCTAAGGATAAAGTGGTTCATGAGTCATTTTACCTCCTCTAGTTGCTAATCAAACAACAAAGCCATTTATTTTATTGTTCATTTCATCAAGCAATTCTTTTTGAGATTTAGCAACTTGTTCTAACTGGGTATGAGCCATAGAGGCATGTTTTCCTAAACGTCTAACATCATTAGTGATTCTAAATAACAAGTTACTCAAGCAAGCAATCATGTCAGAATTGTATTTCAATTGTTTCATAACATTTGCATTGAAGTGATCTTGTTTTCTAATGTAGTTATCAAACTCGTGAAGGCATTTGCTAGGATGTTTAATGTAAGGGATGTCACTTTCATCAAATTTCATTAAAGATTTTACCTCTACCACCTGTGCTGGTGGTGTGTCAAGTCCATATATTTCTTTAGTAGGAGGTAAATTTTTGACATCTTCAGCTTTAATACCTTTTTCCATCATACATTTATTTGCCTCTTGCATATCTTCCGACTGAGATATAAGATACCCCTCTTCTTTGGAGTGGGTTTAAGCGATGGTTCAGGAAGAGTCCAATCATCATAATTTTTCAATATGTTATTGAATAATTCCTTAGCTTGTTCAATAGTTCGTTCCCTGAAAACATTACAACTATCTAGGAAGTCCCTAGAAGCATCAGTTAGTCCATTATAGAAGATATCAAGTATTTCATTTTTCTTAAGAGGATGATCAGGCAAAGCATTAAGCAATTGGAGAAGCCTCCCCCAAGCTTGTGGGAGACTCTCTTCTTCAATTTGCACAAAGTTAAATATTTCTTGTAAGGCAGCTTGTTTCTTATGAGCAGGAAAATATTTTTCAGAGAAGTAATAGATCATATCCTGGGGACTATGCACACAACCAGGAGCAAGAGTATTGTACCATATCTTAGCATCACCCTTTAATGACGACGAAAATAACATGAGCATATAATAGTAGCAAATTTTCTCATCCTGAGTAAATAGGGTGGCTATATCATTTAATTTAGTAAGGTGTACCACAATGGTTTCAGTTTCATAGCCATGGAAAGGATCAGACTGAACCAAAGTAATTACCTCTGGGTTGACAGAGAATTCATAATCCTTATCAGTAACAAAAATAGGTGAAGTAGCAAACTTAGGATCACATTTCATTCTAGCATTCAAAGATTTTTCTTTCAGTTTGCACAGTAATTTCTTAAGATCATCCCTATCATTGCAAGCAACAAAGTCTCTAGTTGTCTCCTCACCCATAAGATAACTTTCAGGTATCTTGGGAAATTTATATCTAGGAGAGCTAGGTCTAATAGGTGTTTCAAGATTTTTAGCTTCAAGTACTTCATCAGTTTCAATAATTTCATCAGTTTCAGCATTGCCAATATCTTTAGCTCTAGCAATTTGTTCATCAAGAAAGTCACCTAAAGGCACATCATCATCAAGCAAGGTACTAGCATCATCATAAGCATTATCCATAGCAGAAGTATCATCATCAATAACTTGCGACATATCAGAATTAATAGCGTGTGGTGGTGTTGCAAGTTCGCTCAAAACAGAAGGTGAATCAAGTGCAGAGCTAGATGGCAGTTCCTTACCTCCCCTCATCTTAGAGGGAAATATCTTAGTCTTGGTATCCTTCAGATTCTTCATAGTGATAAATAGATAATAATCCCAAGTGACTCAACAAATATAGCTATGCTCGCCGGCAACGATGCTAGAAAAAGGTCTTGATGACCCACAAGTATAGGGGATCGCAACAGTTTTCGAGGGTAGAGTATTCAACCCAAATTTATAGATTTGACACAAGGGGAGTCAAAGAATATTCGCAAGTATTAGTAGATGAGTTGTCAATTCAACCACACCTGGAGATTAAATATCTGCAGCAAAGTGATCAGTAGCAAAGTAGTATGATAATTTTGATAGTAGTGGTAGCAATAATAGTAACGGTGACAATGATAGCAGTGATTTTGTAGCAAGTGAAACAGTAACAGCACCTGTAGTAACTTAGCAAGAGCAATATGTAGGAAATTCGTAGGCATTGGATCGGTGGATTCGTTGGATGGTATTCATCATATAACAGTCATAACCTAGGGCGATACAAAACTAGCTCCAGTTCATAAATATAATGTAGGCATGTATTCCGTAAATAGTCATACGTGCTTATGGAAAGAACTTGTATGACATCTTTTGTCCTACCCTCCCGTGGCAGCGGGGTCCATAAGGAAACTAAGGGATATTAAGGCCTCCTTTTAATAGAGAACCAGAACAAAGCATTAACACATAGTGAATACATGAACTCCTCAAACTACGGTCATCACCGGAAAGTATCTCGGTTATTGTCACCCCGGGGTTTACGGATCATAACACATAATAGGTGAATATGACTTGCAAGATCATATCTAGAACATATATATAATGGTGAAAACATAAAATGGTTCAGATCTAAAATCATGGCACCTGGCCCCAAAGCGACAAGCATTAAGCATGGCAAAGTCATAGCAACATCAATCTCAGAACATGGTGGATACTAGGCATCAAGCCCTAACAAAACTAACTTGGTTACATGATGAATCTCATCCAACTCCTCACCGACCAGCGAGCCTATGAAGGAATTACTCACTCCCGGTGGGGAGCATCATGGAATTGGCGATGAAGGAGGGTTGGTGATGACAAAGATCGAAGATCCCCCTTTCCGGAGCCCAGAACGGACTCCAGATTTGGCCTCCCAATGAAGATCAGGAGGCGATGGCGGCTCTGTATCGTGAAACGCGATAATTATTCCTATCCTATTTTTTCTCCGAATATGGGTATTTAAGGAGTTGGAGATAGGGTCTGCGGGGCCACCAGATGGGCACAACCCACCTGGGCATGCCTGGAGGGGGGCGCCCTAGTGGGTTGTGCTCACCCAGGGGCCCCCTTAGTGGTTCTTGGCTCCAGTATTTAGTATATACTCTAAAATAATTCTCCAAGAAGTTTTGTTCCATTTCGAGAAATTTTATTTCTGCACAAAAACAACACCATGGTAGTTCTGCTGAAAACAACATTAGTCCGACTTAGTTTCATTCAAATCATGCAAATTAGAGTCCAAAACAAGAGCAAAAGCGTTAGGAAAAGTAGATACGATGGAGGCGTATCACAAGCTTGGGGGATATGCCCTGGTGTTGTATCACCATCACCTTTTGTATGTTTGCCTATTTTAGTTCGATCTTTAATTATTTCATGATTTAATTGAATAAAAAGTTAGTATGATTTATTTTCGAGTGCTAGTTTAATGATCTATCTATGTAATCGAGTTGAGAGTTAAATAATAAAGAGTAGTTTGAGTTTTTGCTTCTTTACTTTTATGTTTCAATCCTAGCAATGAAAATAATGAAAAAGATCATATGCTAATCTTATGGAAAGTGATGACATTACATAAGGAAAAGTATAGGTGGTAAAATTTATTGAAAGTTGACAAACATAGCATTGATCAATGATGCAATTTATGAAATATTTAATAAGGGAAGAGAAGATTCACATGCAAATACACTATCTTGGACGTCTTTTATGATTGTGAGCCCCGGTTAAGTATTTTATGCCAAATTGTCGACATTGGACAAGGAAGACAATGTAATGAATTATGTTTCCTTATATTCACATAGAAGTTATATTGTCATAGATCCTCCAACATGTGGTGCTTGAACAATATCTTTGCTAGCCAAAAATCCACACCAAGTAGAGATACTACTTATGCATCCAAAAACCTTTAACCCAGTTTCATGTCATGAGAGTCCACTATACCTACCAATGGATTGAACAAGATCCTTCAGGTAAGCTGTCCTCGATGCATAAAGCAATAAAAATTGCTCCTAGATATGTTTGATCTTTTATTGTAAGGCAAAATAAGTGTTGTACAAACTTGTGATGGCAAAGTAATAAAAGCGACAGACTGGATAATAAAGGCTGCTATCATAAGGGGCAATATAATGTGACATTCCTTTGCATTAAGAGCTTGTGCATCCAAAAACAAAAGCACATGATAACCTTTGCTTCCCTCTGTAAAGGGCCTATCTTTTACTTTTATGTATTTACTTTTTATGCAAGAGTCAATAGTGTTTGATAAGTCTCCAAGGTATCTATAATTTATGAAGTTTGCATGCCATGTTTACAACAATTTTATATGGTTTTGGTATGATTTGATTAGAACTAATCTGGATTGACGTTGTTTTCAGTAGAACTACTGTGGTTTCGTTTTTTGTGCAGAAATAAAAGTTCTCGGAATGGGCTAAAAATTTACGGTGATTTTTTATGGACCAAAAGAGAACCTCGAAGCACTGGAGTTGGGCTAGGAAATGGACGAGGAGGCCACAAGCTCGCTAGGCGCTCCCTACCCCTAGGGTGGTAGCTCCGAGCTTGTGGGCCCATCGGGCACCCCCTTGATGCGAGACAATGCCAAAAATTCCTATACATACCAAAACCCCCCAAAAAGAACCCTAGATGAGAAGTTCTGCCACTGCAAGCCTCTGTAGCCACGAAAAACCAACCGGGACCCCATTCCAGCACCCTGCCAGAGGGGGAAATCATTACCGGAGGCCATCTTCATCATCCCGACGGTCACCGTGATGAGGAGGGAGTAGTTCACCCTCGGGGCTGAGGGTATGTACTAGTAGCTATGTGGCTGATCTCTCTCCCTCTCTCTCGTGTTCTTGATTTGGCACGATCTTGATGTACCGCGAGCTTTGTTAATATATTTGGATCTTATGGTGTTCTTCCCTTTCTATGTTCTTGTGATGAATTGAGTCTTGCTCTTTGAGGTTTCATTTTGTTGGATTGAATATTGGATTTGAGAACACTTGATGTATGTCTTGCATATGGATACTCGTGATGACAATGGGGTATTATATTGATACACTTGATGTATGTTTTGGCACTCAACTCACGGATCCCCAGACATTGGGGTAATCTATGCATAGGGGTTGATGCACGTTTTCGTCCTACATTCTCCAATAGAAACTTTGGAGTGATTCTTTATTGCACGTTGAGGGATTGCTATATGATCCAATTATGTTTTCATTGTGAGAGACTTAGCACTAGTGAAAGTATGAACCCTAGGCCTTGTTCTCAAGCATTGCAATACCGTTTTTGATCACTTTTGTTACTAGTTACCTTGTTGTTCATATATTTTCAAATTACAAAAACCTATATCTAATATCCATATTACACTTGTATCACCATCTCTTCGCCGAACTAGTGCACCTATACAGCTTACCATTGTATTGGGTGTGTTGGTTACATAAGAGACCCTTTGTTATTTGGTTGCAGGGTTGTTTGAGAGAGGCCATCTTCATCCTATGCCTCTCACGGATTGATGAACCTTAGGTCATCCACATGAGGGAAATTTGCTACTGTCCTACAGAACTCTGCGCTTGGAGGCCCAACAAGAGTCTACAAGAAGAAAGGTTGCGTAGTAGACATCAGTGTTCTCCTTTATTCTTTTTTATTTTCTCTATTGTAAGCATCATGTGCGGGGAAAGATCTAGGAACATATATCAAGTTGGATATGAGTGATCATGAGTTATTATTGTTGACATCACCCTTGAGGTGAATAAGCTGGGAGGTGAAATTATAAGCCCCCCTATCTTTCTATGTGTCTGGATGAAACTTTTTGCATCATGTTCTCCAACTGCTATTTATAGTGTTTTGATCAATATAACACTTTGTGGAGCAATTCTAATGCCTTTTCTCCCATAATATGCAAGGTTTACACGAAGAGGGAGATTACCGACAGTTGGAATTCTGGACCTGAAAAAGTTATGTCAGAGATACCTATATACACATCTTTAAATGAACTGAAATTTTACAGAGATTTATTTTGGAATAAATAAAAAATATTGGAGCAAAGAAGTACCAGAGCGGGACACCCAGGTGCCCACAAGGCACCAGGGCACGCCTGCCCCCCCCACCCAAGCGCGCCCTGGTGGGTGGTGGGGCCCCTGGCTAGCCCCCGGTGCCCATCTTCTGGTATATAAGCCCATTTTCCCTAGATATAATAAAGAGAGGACTTTTGGGACAGAGCGTTGTCAGCCCGAGGTGGAACTTGGGCAGGAGCACTTTTGCACTCTGGCGGAGCGATTCCGCCGGGGATACTTCCCTCCGGGAGGGGGAAATTGAAGCCATCATGATCAGCAACAACCCTCTCATTGTGGGAGGGCCAATCTTCATCAACATATTCAACTGCACCATCTCAACTCAAACCCTAGTTCATCTCTTGTATTCAAATCTTTGTATCAAAACCTTAGATTGGTACATGTGGGTTGGTAGTAGTGTTGATTATATCTTGTAGTTGATTCTAGTTGGTTTATTTGCTGGAAGATCATATGTTCAGATGTACTATGCTATTCAATACCCCTCTGATCTTGAGCATGAATATGTTTTGTGAGTAGTTACTTTTGTTCTTGAGGACATGGAGAAGTCTTATCACAAGTAATCATGTGAATTTGGTATTCGTTTGATTTTTTGATGATATGTATGTTGTCGATTCCCTTAGTGGTGTTATGTGAATGTCGACTACATGACACGTCACCATCTTTGGGCCTAAGGGAATGCACTGTGGAGTAGTAATTATATGATGGGTTGCTAGAGTGACAGAAGCTTAAACCCTAGTTTATGCGCTATTTCGTAAGGGGTGATTTGGATCCATATGTTTAATGCTATGGTTATATTTATCTTAATTCTTCTTTCGTAGTTGCGGATGCTTGCGAGAGTGGTTAATCATAAGTGGGAGGCTTGTTCAAGTAAGACCAGTACCCAAGCACTGGTCCACCCATATATCAAATTATCAAAGTAGCGAACGTGAATCAAACAAACATGATGAAAGTGACTAGATTAAATTCCTGCGTATCCTCCAGAAAGCTTAGATTATTATAGGAGATCCTTTTGGCCTATCCTTTGCTACAAAAAGGATTGGGCTACCTTGCTGCACTTTTGTTACCGTTACTATTATTTGCTCGTTAGAAATTACCTTGCTATCAAGCTATATGTTATCGATAATTTCAGTACTTGCAGACAATACCTTGCTGAAAACTGCTTGTCATTTCCTTCTGCTCCTTGTTGGGTTTGACACTCTTACTTACAGAAAGGACTATGATAGATGCCCTATAATTGTGGGTCATCAAGGGGCCTGAAGTAATATACGTCTTGTGTCACCCTCCTGCGCTTTGTTGAATCAAGCCTCATTACCTCCCCTCTCTTGCTGTCATATTTCACACCACAACAGTTGGCATCCACTGTGGGGCTGCGCTTCTTGCAATCCATGTCATAGGTGGTTTCTTCTTTAGTTTTCCGACGTTGAGAAGATCGCGGGGAGTGTCATACTTTTCGGTTTGATTATTTTCATCACCGACGACTCGGCGTGTGTCGGGGAAAACGAACACCTATGGGGTCACAAGCATCCCTTCTATGTCCGGTGGGGGATTAGCTGCACGAAGAGTAGGTCGAGCCATTAGCACACAGGGGTTTTACCCAGGTTCAGGCTGCAAAGATGCATAATACCCTAGTCCTGCTTGTCTGGATATATGTGCTCTTGAGCTTTTGAACTAGCTACGATCCGAGCCCGGTCCAAAAGTCTGAATCCTCTCTCTGTATGCCTTGGGCCTCCTTTTATACGTAAAGGGGTTGCCACAGCAGCACATAGCAGGTGGCAAGCTACAGTGTACGAGCTTATCGCTCGGCACCGTAGGACAAACGCATTTAATGTGTTGCCTACGTGCCCTCTTGCTTTATCGGGGACGGCAATAGAAGCCATCCCGTCCTTCGCCACTCCTCCTTGCTTCGACACACGTCCAGGCTGACGAGGCATGCGGTGCCATGCTAGCTAACTAGCTACTGTGTTGGTGCAATGGTAAAGCTTCCATGAAGATCTGCATGCCGCCACGCAGGCGTCTACTTAGTTGGCACACCGATCGTCGCACTGGAGTGGCCGTGAGGTGGCGAACCCTTGCCGGGCGCGGGTCTGGCCACGGCCCAGCAATCGTCCCCGGCAAGGCTTGCCGGGGGCTTTGGAGTCGTCCCCGGCAAGGGTCTTTCTGGGGGTCTTCATCTTCTGGTCCCTCGTGGGCCCGTGGGCTGTCAATCTTTATGAGGATCTGCATGCTACAAGCATGCGTTCTCAGATCTTGGTCTTAACGTTATCGATGGTGTCAGAGCTCTCAGCCTCAAGGGTGATGGGCTTGCTGGCGCTGTGCAGGTCGCCCCGGCAAGGGTGTTGCCAGGGGTGGTCCAGCTCGCCCTCTGCTCCTTGTGCTTCGAGTATCTGTCTTGGTAGTCTTTGTGTTTTGTTTTCCTCCACCTCACCAAGCCCTGCGACAGGTGTGGCTGCGACCGCCCGTGCACAAGTAAGGGGTACAAAAGTACCCATACTTGTGTACACCGACAGGAGCCCTCGGGCCTGGGCCACACATAAGCGCAAGGCGTAGTTGGGCCAGGCCCAAAGCAGTGTGCGGGCGGGCATGGCAGAGATGGATCGTCGCGATCTTTCTGTCAAATGTGCTTCCCCACGACCCGCATTGAGCGTGTGACATGGGGGTTGCGCGTGGGATGGGCGTGGCATGCATGCGTCACCCCGCAGTAAATGGTAAAGAGGTGGGCCGCGCCTTCCCTATAAAAAAGGGAAATCCGCAGGGGCACTGCTCATTTACCCTCTCTGCTCCTCCCAATCTTGGAACCGCCATTCCCCTTCTTCTTGCTTGAGAGAAAACTAGAGTTCTTGCTTCTCCTCGCCGCCGCCGTGCCTCCATTGCTCTCACATCCCTTGCCTCTTCTCAGCCGCCATGGCGCCCAAGGCAAGCAAGGGCAAGGGTGCGGCCAAGGCCGCCGAGGGGAGAGAGGTGTCGGAGAACGAGCTGGTGAGGTTGCGGAAGAAACACGCCCTCTTCATCTCATCGATCGACGTGCTCACCCTCAGGGACCAGTTCCAGTACCTGTGTGGGAGGGAGACGACGGGGCATCCCGCCATGGTGGTTATCCCTGCCCCTTTTGGCAAGCCTGGTCCAAAAATGTATCCTTTCTTCGTTGATTATTTTTCCTGCGGCCTCTACCCCCCTTTCTCCGACTTCTTCAACGACATCATGCACACATTTGGCTTCCATCTTCTGGATTTCACGCCAAATGTTGTGGAGTGCATGGATTTCTTCGCCCATCTTTGTGAAGGTTTTGCCGGGGTTCATCCCAATATGGTACTCTTTCGCCACTACTTCACCCCCCGTATCCAGCCAGGGGACACCGTTTCTGGCTGCGTTACTTGGATCCCCGGGGCTTCGAGCAAGGGTGTGTATCTGGAGGTAGGCTAGAAGGAGCAGTGGGATGAATGGCGGGACCGTTGGTGCTGGATTGTGGAGGAGGACCCGCGGTCATTTTGCGAGGTTCGTCGGACTCCGCCGGTCCGCGGCAACGACTGGAGTGATCTCGACCCAAACGACAAGAAGCTCACGATCTCCACCACCAGAATTCACCGCCTCATCGCCGCCGGTCTCACCCTGGAGATGATTGGGGCTGACTTCATCCGCCGCCGTATCGGCCCTTTGCATCAAAAGGGGAGACCGGCCTGGGATTTCAAGAATGTAGCAGATATCATGAGGCTCCGCCCTGGCCTGAAACATAACTTCACGGTGATGCGGCATGCATCCATCTGCCATGGGCTCTTTTAGCTCAAAGTCGACGAGGACAGCAACACCGAGAGCACTGGAAAAGCCGTAAAGACCGGAAAGACCAGCAACCCGTTCAGGTTGCCGGCGGGGGTGCACCCATTGATCAACAACTCTCGCCTGACTGACATCATTGCTATGATGCTAGTCTTTAATGCCCATGACCTGGACCCAATCTGGGACAAGCCAAAGGCGGAGTTGGTGCAGCAGTTCTTCGACAACTTGTCGGAGGGCTTCATTTGTGCCGATCCAGAGCTCATTCGCCCCACCATCGACGAAGAGGTGGCATATATTGCCGCCAGGGCATATGAGGCAGCACTTGCCACGGAGGCCGGCAGCTATGGCACCGTGGTGGACGAGGCCGAAGGGGCTGAAGAGGAGAGGAGATTCCTTGAGTGGATGGGGCCTGCTGGGGAAACCAACGGCGCTACCGATAGGGCCCCCCTTGCCGAAGAAGCGGCCAAAGAGTCGGCCGAGCAGGCATCCGAGGCAGACGAACCCTCGGCACCAAAGAAGAAACGTGTCCTGCAGCGGACCAGCTACAACGAGCCAGTCCGGTCCAGTAGGGCCACGTAACGGCAAGAGTCCCAGGTGCAACCCATGCGCCATACGAGGCGCGCGGCTGCGGCGGCAGAGAAAGAAGCCACGGTGGCAAAGAAGGCCACGGCCACGGCGGCGAAGAAGACCACGGCTGCTGCCTCCTCCTCATCCAAGCGTGCAAGGACCCCGTCTCCTTCCCCCATGGGCACCATCCCAGCGGCCGACTATGACCTTGGGTCTTTTAGCCCGAGGAGGAAAAGGGAGGCAGAGAAGGAAGACGAGTAAGCACCTTGCACCCTCATCCATCTTTTGATCTTCCATTTTGATTGTCTTGCCTTGACTTGATCTTGTCTTTCACAGCGACATGGAGACGCTGGCTCAGTGGGTGGCGAAGAGAGCCAAAGCCTCATCGGGTGACGAGCCCTCGGCAAGCACCCCACATGCATCGGGGACGATCTTCATCAGCCCGGAGGTCCAGCCCCGAGCGCAGCCCCCACGCCATCCCCCGACGTAAGTTCGTTACTTGTTTCTTGACGATGGGCATTGGAGCGCACAGCCTTATTGATGATCTTGCTAGCACTGCAGGAGGAGAGCAGGAGGGGCCATTAGGGGCCACCCCCCGACATGCCACCCCCATCGACTATGCCAACCAGAGGGGCGTCCCCGGCAAGGGCACCCGCCGACGAGCCCATGCGCATGGAGGAGGAGGTGGTGGGCACAGGCGCTGGCCACCCTGTCTCGATAGTGGATGTTGCCGGGGAGGTGGATGTGTCCTCCCCACTTGTCATAGGTAACCTACTTACCTCCGCTTCCTGTCGTTGTCGCCTTGATTTCTTTTATTTTCTCTGTCTTGAACTATTTTGATTTTGGCCTTGCCTCATTCTCTTCTTTTTTCTTTAGATCCTCCCCTGGCAAACCAGGCGGACGTCGGCGTCGTGATCGTGGAGACCGCAAAGGATGTTGAGGCCGAGGCCGCCAACATCGCTGCCGAGGAGGCCGCCAGGGGATCCACTGAGGAGGCCGGCAAGGGCACCGCTGAAGAGGCCGCCACGGGGCCCGCCAGGGAGGCTGGCAAGGCCGCCGCCGAGGAGGCCGCCACGGACTGGAGAGGCTGTCAAGGATCCTGCCGGGGAGGAAATGGCCAATGACCAGCCTTCCTCCTCCTCAGCCTCTGCCCTGAGCAGGTACTTGAAGGTTGGTGATGATCTTTTTGTCAGCATCCCAGGAGTGGCAAGCACCATAGTGCCAACCAAGGGAGAGGTCTTCAATGAGGAGATCCTCATCGCTGCTGGGCTCCAGGTTGTTGATGAACTGAGTGTCAGTAGTGGTGGTTCCAAAGAGGACCAACTCCTCCAGGCCATGAGCGCCAACTTCCACAAGCTCCAAGCTCTCCATAGGGCTCGCAAGGAGAAGGTGGATTCCAGGATGGCGGCCATGGACAAGGCCGAGGCGGACTTCCAAGAGCGCGTTACTCAGATGCGGGGCTGGTTTTCCGAGGCCCGGCAAGATCTGAGGGCCGCCCAGGACCAGCTAGACGAGTGCTGGAGCGAGCTCCTCTTGAAGCAGGCCGACATCGAGAAGGCTCAGGAGGAGGCGAAGGAGAAGGCCGCCAAGGACGAAGAAATTGAAAAACTTGCCGCGCAGCGGACTCAAGATCTGATGCAGAAGCACCAAGAGGCACTTGACGCCCTGACTCTGGACCATGCCGGCAAGCTGAAGGAGGTCGTCGACCGTGCTGAGGCCGCAGAGGCCGCCAGGGTTGAGCTGGCCGACAAGGTGAAGAAGCTGGAGGCAAACCTGGCAAAGCTCGACAAGGAGCTCTCCACGCTCAAGGGCGACAGAGAGAAGACTCTCTACGACTTGGCGGAGATGCAGACCACCATATCTGACAGAACCAAGCTGCTCTCCAAGGCCGGCAATTCCATTGCTAATCTGAAGCTGAAGCTGGATACCCAGGAGAAGATGCTTTCTGAGTCCCAGGCTCGTGAGCTAACCCTGACCAAGGAGCTCACAGATGAGCAGCTGATGCTGCGGACTGCCGTCACTTCCCACAACGAGCTCGTGGCCGGCGTGAAACTTTGAACCAGCTGCCTTGTGGACATCGCGGAGAATCTCACTACACAGCTGTCTGCCATGAGCATGCCAAGTTTTAGGTTCTCCCATGAGGTCAACGTGACTGATAGCGCCAGGCTGACTCTATTCTTCGAGCGTGTCCTTGACGCCCTAAAGCTGCTCCAATCCAACAGCGCGGCCTACCTGGCCGAGGAGTCCCGGAAGCTTTGCCGGGGTGCCTTGACCAAGGTGCTCACCAAGGTGGTGCACTGGAATCCCAGTGTTGACTTCGCTCGAGTGCTTGATAGCTTGCCGGAGGGCGTCGACCGTCAGGCGCTCGAGGAGCGCATCAAGCCCATCATCAGGTGCATCAGCGGAGTCGTGAGACTAGAGGGCCAGCGCCGGGATTAACTGCTTCGTTCCTTGTTGCTGATGCGAGTTCGTACCCAAGACAATTTATCTTAAGTCAGAATCACGGCAACTTTTGATGTAATATAACTCGGTTATGCCTTGAACTGATTGCATGTTATCTTCATGTTCAGTCAATCCTTGTATTTTCTGCACCCTACGCTTAGTTGGGTAGGCCAGCCGGCGCATGCACCCCTTGCCGCAGGCGCTAGAAGGACGGATCCTTAGCAGCCTGCGGAGGGTCTCGATGCCAACAAATTACCTTGCCGCTCTTGGCACAGTCACCTGAGCTGTCGAGCGGACTCGAAACAGAACAGGGTTGCTGTTGATTACGGCAAGGTACCCCACCGTCCTTAGCAGAGCGCAGCACCCGAGCTGTTGAGCAGACTTGAAACAGAACAGGGGTGTCGCCAATCGCGGCAGGGTTCCTTTTGCATGCAGGTTCTCCATACAAGGACCAAAACCATCGAGGAAGATGACCTTATAAAAGGAAGAATTACTCAACGTTTGGTTCACTTAGCTTTTCATTGTTGGGTGGGTCGTCATCGCGGCTGCAGACGATGCCGCTCACCTGGCTCGTCGCACCAGGGTGGCGTGGATGACCTTGATCTCCTCCACCACTGGCGTCTGCCACATCGCCCGTCCACGCGGGCACGAGCGGAGCAGCTCCGGATGGACCGATCGCTGCAACCGCCTTCTTCTTCAGAGCCATGGCGATGAAGAAATTACTGTACTAACTAACAAAGCAGATTCTCACAACCAATTCCCCCTACCTGGCGCGCCAAAGATGTCGGGGAAAACGAACACCTATGGGGTCACAAGGATCCCTTCTATGTTCGGCGGGGGATTAGCTGCACGAAGAGCAAGTCGAGCCGTTAGCACACACGGGTTTTACCCAGGTTCGGGCCGCAAAGATGCGTAATACCCTAGTCCTGCTTGTCTGGATATATGTGCTCTTGAGCTTTTGAACTAGCTATGATCCGAGACCGGTCCAAAAGTACGAATCCTCTCTCTGTATGCCTTGGGCCTCCTTTTATATGTAAAGGGGTTGCCACAGCGGCACACAGGAGGTGGCAAGCTACAGCGTGCGAGCTTATCGCTCGGCACCGTAGGACAAACGCATTTAATGTGTTGCATGCATGCCCTCTTGCTTTATCGGGGACGGCAACAGAAGCCATCCCATCCTTCACCGCTCCTCCTTGCTTCGACACGCATCCAGGCTGACGATGCATGCGGTGCCATGCTGGCTAACTAGCTGCTGCTTTGGCACAATGGTAAAGCTTCCACGAAGATCTGCATGCTGCTATGCAGGCGTCTGCTTAGTTGGCACGCCGATCGTCGCACTGGAGTGGTGGTGAGGTGGCGAACCCTTGCTGGGCGCGGGTCTGGCCGCGGCCCAGCAATCATCCCCGGCAAGGCTTGCCGGGGGCCTTGGAGTCGTCCCCGGCAAGGGTCTTGCCGGGGGTCTTCGTCTTCTGGTCCCTCGTGGGCCCATGGGTTGTCAATCTTTATGAGGATCTACATGCTACCAAGCATGTGTACTCAGATCTTGGTCTTAACGTTGTCGATGGTGTCGGAGCTCTCAGCCCCAAGGGTGATGGGCTTGTTGTCGCTGTGCAGGTCGCCCCAGCAAGGGTGTTGCCGGGGGTGGTCCAGCTTGCCCTCTTCTCCTTGTGCTTCGAGTACCTGTCTTGGTAGTCTTTGTGTTTTATCTTCCTCCGCCTCGCCAACCCCTACCGCAGGTGTGGCTGCGACCGCCCATGCACAAGTAAGGGGTACAGAAGTACCCATACTTTTGTACACCGATAGCGTGGTATCCTGATGCCCCGTCGAACTCTGACACATTGCATGCTTCTATTTGTGAGTTGCATTGGGATTTTCCCAAAGAGCAGAGGATGATGCAGTACAGTAGAGATAAGTATTTCCCTCGGTTATGAAACCAAGGTTATCAATCAAATAGGAGAACCAAGCAACACTATGTAAACAACACCTGCACACAAACAACAAATACTTGCAACCCAACATGTAGAGGGGTTGTCAATCCTCAATGGTATTGAGAAAGATTAAATTGTATAGGTTTTGGTATATAGTCTAACTAAAATATAAAATAAAATTTCAGCAAGTTATTTTTGGTTTTAATATATGATAGAAAATAGACCCGGGGGCCATTGTTTTCACTAGAGGCTTCTCTCGAGAAAATAGCATATGGTGGGTAAAGAAATTGTTGTTGGGCAATTGATAGAAAAGCAAATGATTATGATGGTATCCAAGGCAATGATCAAGTATATAGGCATCACGTCCAAGATTAGTAGACCGACTCCTGCCTGCATATACTACTATTACTCCACACATTGATTGCTATCCAGCATGCATCTAGTGTATTAAGTTCATGGGAAAACGGAGTAATGCTTTAAGCAAGATGACATGATGTAGCCAAGATAAACTCATGTATGAATAAACCCCATCCTTTCACCCTTAATAGCAATGATACATGCGTGTCATGTCTCTTTCTGTCCCTGAGATTGAGCATCGCAAGATCAAACCCATTACAAAGCACCTCTTCCCATGGCAAGATAAATCAATCTATTTGGCCAAACCAAACCAATAAATCGGAGAAGAAATACGAAGCAATAATAATCATGCATAAAAGAGTTCAGAGAAAACCCAAATAATATTCATGGATAGATCTGATCATAAACACACAATTCATCGGATCCCAACAAACACACCGCAAAAAGTCATTACATCAAATAGATCTCCAAGAACACCAAGGAGAACATTGTATTAAATATCAAAAAGAGAGAATAAGTCATATAGCTACTAAATACGGACCCGTAGGACTATGGTAAACTACTCACGCATCATCAGGGGGGCAGCAAGGATGATGAAGAACCCCTCCGTGGTTGTTTTCCCCTCTGGAAGAGTGCCAGAAAAGGCCTCTAGATTGGATCTCATGGTTTTGGAACTTGCGGCGGTGGAAAATGTATCTCGTGGACTCCCCTGAGGGTTTTGGGATTTTTTTTGGTATTTGTAGAGGCGGAGGTAGGTCAAAATGATGCTTGTGGGCCCCACTACCCACAAGGGCGTGCCATAGGCCCCTGGCGCGCCCTGGTGCATAGTGGGCCCCACTTTCAGCTTCTCATGGCCTCTAGAAGCTTCCATGGTCTCTTATCACCAGAAAAAATTCTCCAAAAAATTTCATGGCATTTGGACTTCGTTTGGTACTAATATTCTGCAAAGTAAAAAAACAAGCAAAAAATAGCAACTAGCATTGGGCACTAAGTTAATATGTTAGTCCCAAAAAATGATATAAAGTTGCTTGTAAATGTATATAAAACATTCAAGATTGATAATATAATAGCATGGAACAATAAAAAATAATAGATACGTTGGAGACATATCAAGCTTCCCCAAGCTTAATTCCTGCTCATCCTTGAGTAGGTAAATGATAAAAACATAAATTTTGATGTGGAATGCTACCTAACATATTCATCATATATTATTTTCTTTATAGCATGGACATTTGTACTTGAATGATTCAAAGTAATAGTCTATAATTTGACATGGAAACATCAATACTCAAGCATATCAACAAGCAACCATGTCTTTCAAAATATCAACGCTAAAGAAAGTTATCCCTAGCCCATTATGCTCAATCATTGATCCATTCATGAAACATAGTCAAATATTAAGTACATCCAATACACAAGTATGACAATAGTGTTCCCTAGTTGGTGCTTTATAAGAGAATATGGAGACTCAACATAAAAGTAAAAAATGCATAAAAGTAAATAGATAGGCCCTTTGCAGAGGGAAGTGGAGATTTGTAGAGGCGCCAAAGCTCATAGCTTAAATGGAGAGATAAAATTGTTTTGAGAGGCATGCTTTTCCTGTCAACGAAAACGACCGAGAATTCACAATATCTTCCATGCTAGGTAAATCATAGGTGGTTCCCAAACATAAAGTAAAGTTTATTTCCTTTCCACCATTCTTTCACAATCCATGGCTAGCCATATCCACGGGTGCCTTCCATACCAACACTTTCCAAGGAATTTATTATCATAGTATTTTTCATTTCGGGACTGGGCATCCCTATTACCTGGCATAGTCTCGTGCAATGACAAGTGAATAAACACTCATCGTGAGAATAAAATACCTAGCATGGAAAATATTGGCGACCCCCTGCCTCTTCATGAGCGGTACAGGCACACAAAAAGGAAACTCATTTTGAAAATTAGAGTTGGCACATACAAATTTATTTGGAACGACATGGAAATACTGCATATAGGTAGGTATGGTGGACTCATTTGGCACAACTTTGGGTTTAAGGAGTTGGATGCGCAAGCAGTATTCCCGCTTAGTACAAGTGAAGGCTAGCAAATAGATTGGGAAGCAACCAACCAAAAAATCAAAATGGTCATAAACGAGCACTAAACATAATTAACACCGAATAATGCACCACAAGTAGGACATAATTTTGTTTCATAACTATTGACTTTACGCATGCATTGGGAATCACAAACCTTAACTCCAACATTCTTACTAAAGCATAATTACTCACCGACATAACTCACATATCACTATCTCCATATTGCAAAACTATTGCAAGGAATCAAGTTCATAATTTCCAATGATCTTCAGGAAAGTTTTTATTATATCCCCCTTGAATAACTGTCACTTTGGGAACAAATTCATATCTCATGCAGATTACCATTAATAGTCTTAACTCTCAAAAGATATAAGTGAAGCACGAGAGCATAAATATTTCTTCAAAATTTTCACCTATCAAAATAATATAAGTGAAGCAAGAGAGCATATTTCTTTAAAATTTACTAACTCTCAAAATAATACAAGTGAAGCAAGAGAGTTTATTTCTTTAAAATATAACCACCGTTGTGCTCAAAAAGATATAAGTGAAGCACTAGAGCAACTGCCAAGCTCAAAAAGATTTAAGTGAAGCACATAGAGTATTCTAGCAAATCATGATATTCATGTGGCTCTCTCAAACAAGTGTGTCCAGTAAAGATGATTGTGAAAAAACAAAAAGCAAACAAAGCAAAGACTCATATAATGCAAGACGCTCCAAGCATGACTCATGATATGTGACGAATAAAAATATAGCTCCAAGTAAACTTACCGATAATCGTTAGAAGAAAGAGGGGATGCCTTCCGGGGCATCCCCAAGCTTAGTTGCTTGGGAGTCCTTGAATATTACCCAGGGGTGCCTTGGGCATCCCCAAGCTTAGGCTCTTTCCACTCCTTATTCCTTCATCCATCGTGATCTCACCCAAATCTTGAAAACTTCAATCACACAAAACTTAACAAAACCTCGTGAGATTCATTAGTATAATAAAGCAAATAACCACTTTAAGTATTGTTGCGAACCTATTCATATTTTGTTATTGCATTATACCTATTGTATTCTAACTTTACCATGGCTTATACCCCCCGATACAATCCATAGATTCATCAAAATAAGCACACAATGCAACGAAAATAATGTGTCAAAAAACAGAATAGTCTGTAGTAATCTGAACTTTGACAATACTTCCGTAACTCCAAAAATTCTGAAAAAATAGGAAAAAGTGGGAAATTTATATATCAATTATGTGTAAAAAATTCATAGCAAAACCATGTTTCTGTGAATTCGCAAAATTCCAGAACTGGGCGCAAAAGTTTCTGTTTTTCAACTGAATCAAGTCAACTATCACCCAAATCATCCCAAAGGCTTTACTTGGCAGAAACACTAACTAAAATACTAAAACACAATCATAACAGTAGCATTATTGTGTAAACTCATAAAAATAGAAAAGAAAAATATTGGGTTGTCTCCCAACAAGCATTTTTCTTTAAAGCCTTTTAGCTAGGCATTGATAATTTTAATGATGCTCGCATGAAAGACAAGAATTGAAGCATAACGAGAGCATCATATAGCATGTGAAAATCACATTTAAGTCTAACATACTTCCTATGCATAGGCATTTTATAAGAAAACAAATTATCAAAACAAGCAAAAATTAGCATATGCAAGGAAGAAGAATAAAACATTGAATATCTCAACATGAAGAGAGGTAATTTAGTAACATGAAAATTTCTAGAATAATATTTCCCTCTCTCATAATAATTACATATGGGACCATATTCAAATTCAACAATATAGCTATCACATGACATATTTTCTACATGATCCACATGCATGCAGGGTTGACACTCTTCCAAAATAGTGGGATTATCATCAAATAAAGTTATGACCTCTCCAAGCCCACTTTTATCAAAAATTTCATAGGATTGGTCATTCTCCAAAGTAGTGGGATCATTATTACCAAAAGTTGAAACTCTTCCAAACCCACTTTCTGTATTATTGCAAACATTATCATCAATATCATAATGATCATGAGGCTTAAATAAATTTCCAAGATCATAGGAAGAATCACCCCAATCATGATCATTGCAATAAATAGTGGACATATCAAAATTAGCATCCCCAAACTTGAGATTTTGCATATTATTAACACAATTGACATTAATAGAATTTATAATAACATCATTGCAATCATGCTTTTCATTCAAGGAGCTATCGTGAATCACTTTATAAATTTCTTTTTTTAACACTTCACCACATTTTTTAGATTCACGAATCTCAAGCAAAACTTCATAAAGATAATCTAGTGAACTCAATTCACTAGCAATTGGTTCATTATAATTGGATCTTTTAAAAAGATTAGCAAGTTGATGAAGATCCATAAGTTTTTTATTTTTGATTTCCAATAAACATACAATTATACCAAACAAACAAGCAAAGCAACAAAGTAAATCATTTTTGTGTTTTTTGATAAAATGTTTTAGAAGTGGGGGAGATGAAAACGAGAGGAAAATGAAAAATAATATAAATGAATTGAGATGAAAGTTTATGCGTAGGTACTTCATAGATGTTGATGATGTCTTTCCGGCAACGGCGCCAGAAATTCTTTCTTCTACTTGTGAGTTGCGTTGGGATTTTTCCGAAGAGGCGGCGATGATTCAGTACAGTAGAGATAGATATTTCCCTCAGTTATGAAACCAAGGTTATCAATCCAGTAGGAGAACCAAGCAACACTATATAAACAACGCATGTACACAAACAACAAATACTTGCAACCCAACGCGTAGAGGGGCTGTCAATACCTCAACGGTATTGAGAAAGATTAAATTGTATAGGTTTTGGTAGATAGATCTAACTAAAATATAAAATAAAATAAATAAAAGGAAATTGCATCAAGGTATTTTTGGTTTTGATATATGATAGAAAATAGACCCTAGAGCCATAGTTTTCACTAGAGGTTTCTCTCGAGAAAATAGCATACGGTGGGTAAAAAATTACTGTTGGGAAATTGATAGAAAAGCAAATACTTATGACGGTATCCAAGGCAATGATCATGTATATAGGCATCACGTCCAAGATTAGTAGACCGACTCCTGCCTGCATATACTACTATTACTTCACACATCGATCGCTATCCAGCATGCATCTAGTGTATTAAGTTCATGGAAAAATAAAGTAATGCTTTAAGCAAGATGGTATAATGTAGACAAGATAAACTCATGTATGAATAAACCCCATCTTTTTACCCCCTGGTGCGCCCTAATGCGTAGTGGGCCCCACTTTCGTCTTCTGGTGGCCTCTAGAAGCTTCCAGGGTCTCTTATCACCAGAAAAAAATCTCCAAAAAATTTCGTGCCATTTGGACTTCATTTGGTACTGATATTCTGCAAAGTAAAAAAACAAAAATAGCAAGTGACACTCGGCGCTAAGTTAATTGGTTAGTCCTAAAAACTAATATAAAGTTGATTGTAAATGTATACAAAACATTTAAAATTGATAATATAATAGCATGGAACAATAAAAAAATATAAATACGTTGGAGACGTATCACATGCTCACGGTTGTATGCACTACCTCGCCAACGACTCCGGCGCACTGATCCTCCAGGAGTCGGTTTCGTATAGCGCTGATGGACAGCTTGCCACACGACGTGGCCCAAAGAAGCACTCCGGCAAGCCGCGTACTCATTACCAGTCTACGTGTCGGGTAGCTACGTAACATGTAGCTATGGTCCAGCCATCGGAAATTGTCCATGATTTATTTGCACCTATTTTTTATGACGAAAAGAGTTGTGGGAACCTCGCTTATGTAGCGGAGGTATTCATGGCCGATCCGCCAGCTAGAGACGTAGTTGATCTGTTTGCTATGAGAGATAGTGATGCATAGAACAACCACGCCACCAATGATGGGTATGATGTTGGCCGCGGTGGCGGCGAAGCCCAAGTCGGTATTAGAGCTCGTGATGGTGCCGTAGATCTCACTCAGGAGCGGACAGCTCGAATGGATGTGGAAGTAGAGCAAACCCTGCATACCCCATTGACACGTCAACTCTAGAAGGTTTACAGCTTGAGGGTGCCTGTTTGGTCACATCTGGCGCTATGAGCGCTAAATAACACTTGCCCCAGCCGACCGCTAACCCGCCGGACATTTGACCATTGACTTGTGAAACAATCTTCAATCAATTGAAAAAAGTTCATGGACTTTTAGAAACTTTATAAGTTTAAAAAAATCATGACTTTAAAATCAGTTGCGATCTTGAAAAAACTTCATAAGTTTGAAAAAAAATCATTAAATTGAATAATGTCCATGGACTTTTACAAATGTCATGAATTTGGAAAAGGTTATCAAAATTATAAAAATGTTCATGAATTTTTTTAAATGTTCATGGGTTTAAAACGTTATTCTATATGAAAAATTTATGAATTTTAAAAAGGTTTGTGAATTTTAAAAATGTGTTCAGAGCTTTAAAAAAATGTTCACGGATCTGAAAACTCATGAATTTGAAAAAAAAAATTGTGTGTTTGAATAAAAAAGGCAAAAGTCTGCAAATTTAAAAATTGTTCAGGATTTTTGAAAATTTCATGAAACTTCAAAAATGTTCATGAAATTCAGAATCAAATAATGAAAGGGAAAAAACTAAAATTAAATGAGAAATAAAAAATAAAAATGAAACATGGAGAAAAATAAAAGGAAGGAAATAAACCCAACCCAATAAATCCAAAAGAAACCAGCTAAAAAAACTAAGGGAATCTTCCAGAAGGTTCCCAAAACCGGTGATGAGATAGGCGAACTATGGGTCGTCCTGCTTAGAACGTAGCAAAAGCATAATGGTTGATGTGTACGAAAAGAACTAAATCTATATCTAATAATAAAGGGACTATTGCTTCTCACGGTACATCACCAAAATTGCCTTTAAAGTTACCATAATTACAAACTATGCCACCCATAAGTGAAGAAAAATTGATACATTTTTATTTTGAAATCGCACCCGGATTCCATTTTCTTATATATTGCTACACTCACAAAACATGAGCATCTGAGCAGCGCAATGGCTATGACATCCGCCCTCCTCATGGGAGACCAAGGTCTGATCCGTTCTTCTACCTCTTTTCTCTCCTTTTTTTTCTCTCTCGCAAGCACGCCTCCTCCTCCAGCATGCGGTAATGGCCCGACCCATTTGCAGGTCATAGCCCCCTTGTTTACTATTTCTTTTTTACTTTTTATTTTCTCATTTTTATTTTAGTTTTTCCATTTTAAAATTAGTTCAAAAAGTTGCAAGTTTTAAAAAAATGAGAAATCATAAACTGTTTGTCAATTCAAAAAATTCAAAAAATGATCACGATTTCAAAGAAAATTTCCATATTATAAAAACAATCACGATTTCAAATAAAATTTCATGGAATAAAAAATGCCCATGCTTTCTAAAAGAAATTAAGTATTCAAAACATATTCAAGATTTTGAAAAACTGTCCATAAATTTTAGAATATATTCACAAAAAATAAAAGAAATCCGTAAATAATAAACACAACGAACAGTCGCTTACGTACAGATTTTATTAGGGGATCTGTAGAGGTCGCTTTATTATTTTATTTAGTCCCTCGTGTCGGGTAAATAAAGGTATCCGTGTCTTGTACAACACTGAGCCCCAAAAAATTATTATAACTTCCTATGTGTTAGTTTTTGTAAGCTATATAAAAATAACTAAATTTCTATTTTGCCTTCATACACAGCTACGTTTATTCTGGTATTCGCAAACCCGCCTCCTCCTCCTGCACACGATAATGAGCCGGCCCATTTGCAGGTCATAGCTCCCCCTATTTTTTTTTTTTTTGCTTTTTAATTTCACATTACTGTTTTAGTTTATCCTTCTTTAAATTAATTTGTGATTCTAAAAGAACCAAATTTCAAAAGGTTGTGAGTTTTTTTTTGAGAAATCATAAACTGTTTGTGAATTCAAAAAATATTTGGAAAATCATAAAATGATCATGATTTAAAAAATTGTCCACATATTATAAAAAACATGATTTCAGATAATGTTTATGAAATGAAAATCTTGCATGCTTTCCAAAAAGTATCCTGTATTCAAAAAATATTCGGGAATTTTAAGAAAAATGTCCATGAAATTTTAGAATACATATCCGTAAATAATGAACATAACGAACCGTCACTTATGTACGGGTTTTATTAGATGATCTGTAGAGATCGTTTTATGATTTTATTTAGTCCCTCGCATCAGGTAAATAAAGGTTTCCATGTCTTGTACAAGACTGAGCCCCCCAAAATTGACACAACTTTCTATGGTTAGTTTTTTAAGCTATATAAAAAAATCTATTTTGCCTCCATACACAGCTACGTTTATTCTGGTATCACAGTACTGATTATGATAAACACCGCTGCGCTAGGTCAAGGCGAGACATATCATTCATCAGTCTAGCTCAGACAGGGTACATCAATGCAGTTTGCTTGGTTAATTTTTTTCAGTTGTGGCGCCTTAGGAAATCAAGTTGTGATGAGACCATCACAATTTTTTTTGTTTTTGAATGACTTTTAAAAGTCCTTTATCTCCTCATGACATCATTCAGACATAATTTGTGAAACGGCATTTTAAAAGTCCTTATCTTATCATGGCATTTGATTCAGACTTTTTTTATATATACTACACGTGCTCAATCTAATAGTTTTTCCCATGTTGCAACGTACCGACATATTTGCTAGTATCCCT
This sequence comes from Triticum dicoccoides, assembly GCF_002162155.2. Lineage (NCBI taxonomy): Eukaryota > Viridiplantae > Streptophyta > Magnoliopsida > Poales > Poaceae > Triticum > Triticum dicoccoides. The sequence continues at coordinate 346,683,796 of NC_041387.1, read as the reverse complement.
AAAAACAAAAAGAACTAAATTTAGCGCATTAAGCGCCAACGTCCACGCGCCCCATCACGTGGACCGGCCCAATATATCCCGATCGCTCGCTTTGCCTCACTCACTCGCTCGCTCTGGTGGTTTCTGAAAAAAGAGAAAAAAAAACTCGCTCGCTTTGGCCAGCTCGGTTTTTGTTCTTTTTGCGAGAAATTTTCTGCTGTTGGTTGCTGTCCCAGAAAAAAAAGTCTGGTTTTTTATGAAACAAATTAGGAAATCAAATAAAGTTTACATATCTTTTTAAAACAATTATGAATTTGAATAATGTTCAAGAAATTAAAAGGAGATAATTCTAAAAAAATCATGGAATTGGAAAAGCTTTGTGAGTTTAAAAAAAGTTCGTGAAATATGAAAAAACAAATCATGCCTTTAAAAAACTTCATGAATTTTGAAAATCTTTGCAAATTTGAAAATAGACTTGTGAATTTAAAAAACATGAAATTGAAAAAAATCATATATTTAAAAATGTTGTTGAATTTGTAAAAAGTTCACTGATTGAAATTGTCCATAAATTTGAAAAAAAAATCTTGATTTTCCAAAAGGTTCATGATTGAAAAAAGTTCACATATTTGAAAATTGCTCATGACTTTAATGAAGGTTCATGAATTTAAAAAATGTTATTGAAATTTTAAAATAAAAAATAAGAGTAAAGATCGGGCTCAAAACTGAACAAAAAATAAAAAAGTTGTTTGGAAGCTTTTTTTTAGAACACAATACGCATATAGACTTATCCTATGAATACACACACGCAGACACCACCCTTACGAGCACCTTCGAGAGACTGAACTGGCATATCATCATGAGATTGACGAAGTCACTACAGGCGCCTCATAGTCGACGGCAACATCTCCTTCCATTAAACGCGCATCGCAAGAAATCCCAAAATAAATATAGGAATAATGCGAGTATCAGGACATGAACCCTAGTGGTCGCATTTGAAAGCTTCCTAAAACCGAAGAAAGGGAAAGCTAGTATGGGCCAGTCCATCTTAAACAACACGATTCCCAACATGGGGGCGCTCGCTATGTAAAAGACTACTAACCAGCATCTGAAGCACCAAATAGGATTTGGCGAGACCAGCATCCATGACGTACAAGAGACAAAAGTGCATCTCCATGCACCTCCTTTAGTTTTTTTACTGCACCCCTTAGTACCACATCTCTTTAAATTATCTCATCTAACTTGGAAATCGATAATCTTATAGTAACTTATGGAGATTTGTATTGGATATTTTGAGCGGTAGCTATGCTATATCCTTTTCCTTTTTGGAATTAGGCTAACCCCTTGTAACACTTCGGATGTAATTTTTCGTTGTAACTCCAACTCTTGTCATTTTCGGCTATGTGTTGTGATATTTGCTTCGTGGTTGGGTTTTTGTTTTTCGTTTTACATTTTGTTCATGCCATGCATTTCATTTCATGTCATCATTCGCATTACATCGTCATTGTTTTCTTAAAACTTGCATCCGCTCGTAGCTGCCGTTCCTTGCTTCTCTCCGTTGCGTTCGTTGACCGTTCCGAGCCTAATCAGGTTTTTGCTTACCTCTTGCCCAAATCCTTCCCCTAACCCCTTTCTTTTCTCTCCTTTCTTTCATTGCAATTTTCTGTTTTCGGAAAGATTTTGAAAGAATTAAGAGGGAGAGAGAGATCCAGCGCAACTCCTCATGGCCTTTTCCCCTCTTCACCAAATTGGCCCAAGCCTCGCTTAACCCTCTGTTAACCCTAGCCCCGATCACCTCGCTCCCATCGATCTCCCTCTCCTCTCGTCCTCCCACACCGCCGCCACTCACACACACGCATGCATCGAGCTAGGGGAGGAGCCCCTCGATCCGCCCCTTCGGCCCCAACCCCGGATCCTGCAGCCCCGCGTTGTCCATCTCGTGAACGCGCCGCCCCATCGACCCGCTTCGTCCTCGCGTCTCCCTTCCTTGTCCCGCACCCGAACTCCTGGAGCCCGAGCCGTCCCCGAGCTCCTCCTCCTTGCTGCTTCGCCTGTCACCGAGCAGGAGCTCCGCCGCCTCTACTCCTGGTCCGGCCGCCATCGGCCGCTCCCTTCCCGACCTCCGGCCTTGTCCAGGCCATCCCTGCCATCGCCTCTCCAGCCGCGTCGACCCGCCGCCAGGCCCGTGCTCGACCCCAGCCTCCTCTGCTTCGCCCTCTCGCCGGAGATCGTGTCCCTGCCATCTTCTTCACCTCCTGCCCGAGACCCACCTTAGGCCTCGCCATGGTTCGCCTACACCAGCTCCGTCCAACAAGGG
>NC_041387.1:346679586-346681493 GCF_002162155.2 Triticum dicoccoides | reverse complement strand
TGACCAGGATCCCCCTCCCCGTGCCTCTGGTCACCTCGCCACCCCCATCACCCGTCATGTGCCCGCGTCGGCGCAACACCATCTCTGCCGCCCCCACGCACCTCCGGTGACCTCCCGAGGCAGGGCCTTGATAAGTCCCTCGATGCCCCTCCAGATGTGTCAATGCATCTGTTTGACCCATGTACAACTACACGGTGATGCGCCAAGTACCCCCCTCGGATCGTCAAGTTCTACTACACGGAACCACCAAGTACCACTACGATTGCCGTGTATATCTATGGACACCAAGAACGGAACAACAAGTACCCCGACAACGTGTGTAACTCTATCGTCGACCCCGTGGACGTCAAGTTCCTCGCCGTGACCCCAATCCTGTACGGAGTGTGTACGACTACAAAACGTGAACCACTGCTTCCACTACCGTCACCGTGTGCCACTACTTCCACGACGACCATCCCGAGAATGTCTACTTCCTCTACATCGCACCGACTCGATCCACCCCAAAAACGCACGCTTCAAAGGTATAACCCCGAGATGACGCCCGCGAACGAATGCATGTGCGTTATATGAAATGCTCGTGTGTGCACCGTGTCCGAGTTGTCATTGCACGTTCCTCCTCGTTTTCCATGTCATCGAACCGTGGGAACCCGGTTGCCGGGATCACCCCACCATCTTTTGCATGTTTCGTAAATCCACACTTTTGCATCGATATCTCAATGAGTTATCGGATCATCGGAATGTTGTCGTGGCACCATTTTCATTGTCATTGTCGTGGCACCCCTTTCGTTCCGCCACGGTGACAAATGCTTCATAACATGCTCATGTCAACATTTTCATAAAATTGCATAAACTTGTATATGTCATCCGCATCATGTTAACAACATTTAAATGGTTAAAATTGTTATTTGCATTAAATTACTAAATGACATGTGGGATTTCCCGGAATTGTTGTTTGTTGTTCCGGCCTCATTTAAATTTGCCTAAATAGTTAGTTTAATTATGCTTCACCTCTTGCCATGTTTAACAGTAGTTAATATTGTTGGGTAGCTTAAACGAGATTAAACTAAATATGTCAATGTGGTGTTTTGTCAATATGCAACTCGTTGCATATTGAGCTCGACCTAACTTGTAGTATTGTTTGTTGCACTTTGCCATGCCATGCCTCATTAAACCGGACATGCATCATACTTGATTGTGCATCATGCCATGATTATGCTTGTGTGTTTACCATGTTGTTTGCTTCTTTCCAGTTTGCTTCTCTCGTTAGCTTTGGTTTCATTTCGAAGTTGTGAGGATTCATTGGACTACGTCTGTTTGTCTTCTTCATGGACTCGTTCTTCTTCCTAGCGGGATTTCAGGCAAGATGACCATTACCCTCGATATCACTTCTATCTTTGCTTGCTAGTTGCTTCGTTCTATCGCTATGATGCGCTACCTATCACTTGCTTATCAAGCCTCCCAAATTGCCATGTCAGCCTCTAACCTTTTCACCCTTCCTAGCAAACTGTTGTTTGGCTATGTTACTGCTTTTGCTCAGCCCCTCCTATAGCATTGTTAGTTCCAGGTGAAGTTGAAGATTGCTCCATGTTGGACAGGATTATTTTAGGATATCACAATATCTCTTATTTAATTAACGCATCTATATACTTGGTAAAGGGTGGAAAGCTCGGCCTTATGCCTGGTGTTTTGTTCCATGCTTGTCGCCTTAGTTTTCCGTCATACCGGTGTTATGTTCCTTGATTTTGCATTCCTTACGCGGCCGGGTGTATGGGAACCCCTTGACAATTTGCTTTGAATAAAACTCCTCCAGCAAGGCCCAACGTTGGTTTTACATTTGCCTAACAACCTACTATCTTTCCCTTGGGCAGGCCAACCCGAGGGTCATCTTTATTTTAACCCCCCCCCCC
>NC_041387.1:346676478-346679469 GCF_002162155.2 Triticum dicoccoides | reverse complement strand
AAGATTTTGAAAGAATTAAGAGGGAGAGAGAGATCCAGCGCAACTCCTCATGGCCTTTTCCCCTCTTCACCAAATTGGCCCAAGCCTCGCTTAACCCTCTGTTAACCCTAGCCCCGATCACCTCGCTCCCATCGATCTCCCTCTCCTCTCGTCCTCCCACACCGCCGCCACTCACACACACGCATGCATCGAGCTAGGGGAGGAGCCCCTCGATCCGCCCCTTCGGCCCCAACCCCGGATCCTGCAGCCCCGCGTTGTCCATCTCGTGAACGCGCCGCCCCATCGACCCGCTTCGTCCTCGCGTCTCCCTTCCTTGTCCCGCACCCGAACTCCTGGAGCCCGAGCCGTCCCCGAGCTCCTCCTCCTTGCTGCTTCGCCTGTCACCGAGCAGGAGCTCCGCCGCCTCTACTCCTGGTCCGGCCGCCATCGGCCGCTCCCTTCCCGACCTCCGGCCTTGTCCAGGCCATCCCTGCCATCGCCTCTCCAGCCGCGTCGACCCGCCGCCAGGCCCGTGCTCGACCCCAGCCTCCTCTGCTTCGCCCTCTCGCCGGAGATCGTGTCCCTGCCATCTTCTTCACCTCCTGCCCGAGACCCACCTTAGGCCTCGCCATGGTTCGCCTACACCAGCTCCGTCCAACAAGGGCGTCGCCCCGCTGCCTTCTCTTGTCGTGACCAGGATCCCCCTCCCCGTGCCTCTGGTCACCTCGCCACCCCCATCACCCGTCATGTGCCCGCGTCGGCGCAACACCATCTCTGCCGCCCCCACGCACCTCCGGTGACCTCCCGAGGCAGGGCCTTGATAAGTCCCTCGATGCCCCTCCAGATGTGTCAATGCATCTGTTTGACCCATGTACAACTACACGGTGATGCGCCAAGTACCCCCCTCGGATCGTCAAGTTCTACTACACGGAACCACCAAGTACCACTACGATTGCCGTGTATATCTATGGACACCAAGAACGGAACAACAAGTACCCCGACAACGTGTGTAACTCTATCGTCGACCCCGTGGACGTCAAGTTCCTCGCCGTGACCCCAATCCTGTACGGAGTGTGTACGACTACAAAACGTGAACCACTGCTTCCACTACCGTCACCGTGTGCCACTACTTCCACGACGACCATCCCGAGAATGTCTACTTCCTCTACATCGCACCGACTCGATCCACCCCAAAAATGCACGCTTCAAAGGTATAACCCCGAGATGACGCCCGCGAACGAATGCATGTGCGTTATATGAAATGCTCGTGTGTGCACCGTGTCCGAGTTGTCATTGCACGTTCCTCCTCGTTTTCCATGTCATCGAACCGTGGGAACCCGGTTGCCGGGATCACCCCACCATCTTTTGCATGTTCCGTAAATCCACACTTTTGCATCGATATCTCAATGAGTTATCGGATCATCGGAATGTTGTCGTGGCACCATTTTCATTGTCATTGTCGTGGCACCCCTTTCGTTCCGCCACGGTGACAAATGCTTCATAACATGCTCATGTCAACATTTTCATAAAATTGCATAAACTTGTATATGTCATCCGCATCATGTTAACAACATTTAAATGGTTAAAATTGTTACTTGCATTAAATTACTAAATGACATGTGGGATTTCCCGGAATTGTTGTTTGTTGTTCCGGCCTCATTTAAATTTGCCTAAATAGTTAGTTTAATTATGCTTCACCTCTTGCCATGTTTAACAGTAGTTAATATTGTTGGGTAGCTTAAACGAGATTAAACTAAATATGTCAATGTGGTGTTTTGTCAATATGCAACTCGTTGCATATTGAGCTCGACCTAACTTGTAGTATTGTTTGTTGCACTTTGCCATGCCATGCCTCATTAAACCGGACATGCATCATACTTGATTATGCATCATGCCATGATTATGCTTGTGTGTTTACCATGTTGTTTGCTTCTTTCCAGTTTGCTTCTCTCGTTAGCTTTGGTTTCATTTCGAAGTTGTGAGGATTCATTGGACTACGTCTGTTTGTCTTCTTCATGGACTCGTTCTTCTTCCTAGCGGGATTTCAGGCAAGATGACCATTACCCTCGATATCACTTCTATCTTTGCTTGCTAGTTGCTTCGTTCTATCGCTATGATGCGCTACCTATCACTTGCTTATCAAGCCTCCCAAATTGCCATGTCAGCCTCTAACCTTTTCACCCTTCCTAGCAAACCGTTGTTTGGCTATGTTACTGCTTTTGCTCAGCCCCTCCTATAGCATTGTTAGTTGCAGGTGAAGTTGAAGATTGCTCCATGTTGGACAGGATTATTTTAGGATATCACAATATCTCTTATTTAATTAACGCATCTATATACTTGGTAAAGGGTGGAAAGCTCGGCCTTATGCCTGGTGTTTTGTTCCATGCTTGTCGCCTTAGTTTTCCGTCATACCGGTGTTATGTTCCTTGATTTTGCATTCCTTACGCGGCCGGGTGTATGGGAACCCCTTGACAATTTGCTTTGAATAAAACTCCTCCAGCAAGGCCCAACGTTGGTTTTACATTTGCCTAACAACCTACTATCTTTCCCTTGGGCAGGCCAACCCGAGGGTCATCTTTATTTTAACCCCCCCCCCCGGGGCTAGTGCTTCTCTAAGTGTTGGTCCGAACCGAGCAGCCTGCAGGGCCACCTCGGGGAAACTTGAGGGTTGGTTTTACTCGTAGGATGTCTCATCCAGTGTGCCCTGAGAACAAGATATGTGCAGCTCCTATCGGGATTTGTCGGCACATTCGGGCGGTCTTGCTGGTCTTGTTTTACCATTGCCGAAATGTCTTGTAACCGGGATTCCGAGACTGATCGGGTCTTCTCGGGAGAAGGAATATCCTTCGTTGGTCGTGAGAGCTTATAATGGGCTATGTTGGGACACCCCTGCATGGTATAAACTTTCGAGAGCCGTGCCCGCGGTTATGTGGCAGATGGGAATTTGTTAATATCCGGTTGTAGAGAACTTGACACTTGACTTAATTAAAATGCATCAACCGCGTGTGTAGC
>NC_041387.1:346674185-346676275 GCF_002162155.2 Triticum dicoccoides | reverse complement strand
GTGATGGTCTCTTTTCGGCGGAGTCCGGGAAGTGAACACGGTTTGGGTTATGTTTGGACGTAAGTAGTTTCAGGATCACTTCTTGATCACTTCTAGTTTCACGACCGTTCCGTTGCTTCTCTTCTCGCTCTTATTTGTGTATGTTAGCCACCATATTTGCTTAGTGCTTGCTGCAACTCTACCTCATTACCACTTCCTACCCATAAGCTTAAATAGTCTTGATCTTGCGGGTTTTGAGATTGCTGAGTCCTCGTGATTCACCAGATACTATCACAACAGTTGCAGGTGCCGATGATACCAGTGCAGGTGATGCAATCAAGCTCAGATGGGAGCTCGATGAAGCTCTTGGTCATTGATATGTTTCGTTTCATGTTGATCAGTAGTGGAGCCCAGTTGGGACGATCGGGGATCTAGCAGTTGGGTTATCTTCTTTTCTTTCGGCTTCGTCCGTAGTCGGACTATGTGTGTACTCTGAATGATGTATGAATTATATGTTCTTTGTGTGAAGTGGCGATTGTAAGCCAACTCGTTATCCCATTCTTGTTCATTACATGGGATTGTGTGAAGATGACCCTTCTTGCGACAAAACCACCATGCGGTTATGCCTCTAAATCGTGCCTCGACACGTGGGAGATATAGCCGCATCATGGGTTTTACAAGTTGGTAATCAGAGCCATCCCCGACTTAGGAGCCCCCTGCTTGATCGAATCGCTGACGTTGTTGAGTTTAGTACAAAAATGTTTTGAGTCTTAGGATTATATATATCGGAGAGTAGGACTCTTTTTACCCCTCAGTCCCTTCGTCGCTCTGGTGAGGTCTCCTGACGTAGATGTTTTGACTTTCCTCTCTTCAAATTTCACTAAAAAAAATTAGGATCACGCGGGTATCTTGGAATCGTTCTGATATTCATGTGATGAGAACATTGTTCTTGGTGCCTCCTGACATTTAGGGGTTGTGGCAGTGTCCCGGGGAGTTGAGCTCTGAGGTGTTGTCGTCACAATTTTATCGTTGCAGTTCTGGAATACCTGGGTTTCGCCGACATCGAAAATCTCTTTTATGCAGTTGTTGGTGAGATAACATCGACGCCACCTAGTACTGGGGAGGGAGTTCGGGAGTATTGCCATAGCTCGTATAATGGATGCTTTTTGAAGGTTAAGGTACACGATTTCCAAAGATTTCTTGGTTATGTGTTGACGGATGGATACAGCTTGGATGTAGGTATTGTTAGTTTTGGGTGAGATATATATTGCTTCCCCTGTATCCCCAACACCAGATTGCATAACCAGAAAATTTCGGGAGTTTATAGGTGGGAATTCAAGTAGCTCCTAGAATATCTTTCCGACATATGCATGATATGAGATTGGGGTTCGATGTCTAGTGGGCCGCCTATCCACAGTCATTTTTACAGTGGTCTCGTTGTGTCTTAATGAGTCCTTGCTATGCTGACTCGGGGACGCTTCGTATGTCATGTGCACTGCCTTGTACATGATGGTGTTGTACGATCGAGCCCGTGTGGGCCCCACCACAAAAACTTTGGACGAAATCTCTATCATATGTTTGTTTCCGGCTTATTCTGCAAGCCAAATCCTTTGTTTTGTTTTATTTGTGGTATTTGAGTTGCTTCGAAGTCAAGTGTTGATCCATACCTTCCCTAAATGGTGTTCTCATATTCCTATGGGAGTGCTAATCCTTCTTGATCATTGAGGTTGTCATGTTAATTCTTTCCAACTGGTGTGCTTCTTTTCATGTGGATCCGATCATTTCAACATTTGCGAGATCAATTCTAAGTTTTCTCAATGGTATCCATTCCATCTGCCCCAAGTTGCCTTTGTTTTTTTCCTCTCTCCCACCCTTTTTTGCAAGTACTCATATATTTTAATCAAGTATTCATTTACTCATGTGAAGTCTCTTCATTCTTTTCCGTCAATGTTCTTATCCGGTGATTCTCAGGAAGATACTAACGGAGCTTCAAGTTCATTATTCTTCGTCTCTTTTCTTCTCCGGTGGATTAATTTCAAGTTTCGGTGTTGATCATATCTCTTCCTTTTGTTTCACATATCTTCCCATGTGAATTTCTTACCCAAGGCTCT
>NC_041387.1:346671914-346673389 GCF_002162155.2 Triticum dicoccoides | reverse complement strand
TTATTTATTCACCTCTCCCAGTTCATATCCGAAGTGCCAAGGATATCTCAGAAGTTTTGTGTCTCCATTATCAATCCGTTCAAGCTATTTTTAGATTAGTATCTCATTCAAGTCATTTAATTCAAACGATGCAATCCTCTTTAAAATCATTTCAACAGTGTTTCTTTCGAGTGGGCCCTAACCCACAGATCTTTTCCCAGGATCTTACCTGACTCTTCTAATTTTCCCGGAGCCATTCTCAAATTCGTTTCCAAGTTTGACGTAAGAATGAATTTTCATCAGTCACGTGCCTTCTCCAAGGTCGCTTTCAAATTCTTTTCAGCTTTGGATCAACCTTTCCTCTTTTAATCCTTCCGGAGTGTCTCAACAATTGGGTGGTGTTTCTCCTCATCATTCTCAGCTTTGAAGACCAAAGAAGAGTTCCTCTTAAATCTTTACCCGTTCTTCCAAAGATGCGTAGTTCAAGCTTGATGCCATGCTTTCATAATTGTTTTCGATTGTGAGAATTCTTTTCACCCATCCGGAGCATTTCATGAGTTGTTTCCATTTCTTTCCTCTGAAGGCCATCATGTCATAATTCTTCATTCTGAGCATGTAGCTATCATTCTCCAAATCTTCTGGTGCATCGTTCAAATATCCTCTAATAAATTCATGACCTCTTCGTTCTTCATTCATTTTTCAATTCTTCCCTGTGAATTGTGCCTTTGCTACTTTTATTTTTGATTCTTACGGTGGTTCTTTCAACATTCCTCTTCCTTTGTTACCGTATCATTTCATTCGTTCTTTCCAATCCCACCGGTGGTTCCATCAATACCTTCTCAAGTTTGCGCTATATCTCTCTTAATCCTTTCTACGGGAATAAGTAGTATGCCAAATCCATTGCTTGCCATCAATTTAATTTGATGAAGGATAAGCATACAATTGTAACGCCCGGATAATCAGGCTACAGTAATCCCCCGTTAACGATGCCACGTCACCTCCGTTACTGTTGCTGATCTCTCGTTAGTTCCAAAATCGGTTCAAAAATCAAATTCAAATTATGGCAAACAACAAAAGTTTTCAAACGTTGAAACTAAAATGTTCGGAGTGAACCAAATAATTCATAGGAAATTAAGGTGGAGAAACCACCCTTTTATAAAATGTTTAAATACTCAAATGTGACTGAAATAGCAGCATAACCAATTTAATAAATGCCTTCTATTATTTATAAAATGTTAAACTATTTTATTTAGTTACCCAAATTAATGTGGCGGTAATAAATATAGTAATACTAATTTAGAAACCATTTGTGTATTTTATAAAACTGTAACCACTAAAGAAATAAAAGAAAACAGAAAAGAAAATAAATAAAAAGGTAAAATATAAAACAGACAAAAACAAAAGGACACCCCCCTCAATGGGCTTCGGCCCAGCGGGCCAGCAGGCCGCCTAACCGGCCCAACCGGCCACCCACCCCATTCCCACTTAACCCCCCC
>NC_041387.1:346666638-346671881 GCF_002162155.2 Triticum dicoccoides | reverse complement strand
TCTCCCCCACCACCGCTGGATCTGGATCGGGAGCCTGATCCCCTTCTCCCTCTCTCGGTGCCCGACGCCGTCGCCCGTCGCCGCTAGTGGACCGCGCCGGCACCCGGAGCTCCCCCGCCGGCCTGCTTCCTCCTCCCCGCCGGTCTGCCTCCTTCGACGCCGTCGTCCTCATCGACCACCCCGACCCCCGCTGCCCTTTCCCTACCGGCCATGTGAGCACGCACCGCTCCCTCCTCTCTTTGTCGTGCCGTGCGCCCGCTCCGCCGTGGCCGCGCCCTCTCCCTCGGCCTCAGATCCTCTCCCCTTCCCTGTTCGGTCACCGCGGCCACTACGGTCGCCCGCGCGCCCGACGCCGTGCTCCCCGCGCTCGTCCCGTGGTTGCCAACGCCCAACTCCGCTCATGCGCCCCAGCCAGCGCCAGGGACCAGTCGGACCCCGCTCGCCTCATCGCCACGGTGTCCTCGCCCCACTGTGCCGCACGGAGACCTCCGCGCCATGCCTGCTCGCCGTGGCCACGCTCCGGTGAGCCGCCCGCGGCGCCCCAACGGCCTCTGCTCAGGTCCGCCCTGTCGGACACCCACGCCCCGCTCGCGCCACGACTGCGCCGTGCTTCTGCTTGCCCACACGGGGCTGTGCCCGCCGCCGCTCCCTCCCCGGCCGGCCCGTGCTGGCCTCACCCACGCCGGCCTGGTGACCTGCCAGGTCTGCCACCCTCCCCGGCGCCTGTGCGCATGCTCTCGCTGGGGTTGTGCCCAGCACCCGCACCCGCGTTGCTTGTTCGGGCAGCCCCCGCGGCACCCGAACCCACCATGGCCACTAGGGCCTATGAAAGATGGGCCCCGCCCCAGAACGTTTTTGTTAAAAAAAAGAAAGAAAAATGTTAGAATAAATAAATTAATAATTAATTAATTAATTAATTAATCTTGTTTAACTAATCTAATTAAAATAAATTAGCCTAATCACTTAGTTAATCTAATTAACCCGGTTCAGTTAACCTGAGTCAATGACCAGTGGGACCCACATGCCAGATTGACCCAGTCAACACCTTTGTTGACTGCTAACGTCATGCTGACGTCATGATGATGTCAACATGCACTATTCTGGATAATGTTGAACTAAATAAATTAAATAAATTCGAAAAATGATTTAAAACTTTTAAAATTAATATAAAATAAACCGTAGCTCAGATGGAAAAACTTTGTACATGAAAGTTGCTCAGAACGACGAGACGAATCCGGATATGCAGCCTGTTCGTCCGTCACACATCCCTAGCATAGAGAACACGCAACTTTCCTCCTCTAGATCACCTGTCCGAAAACGCGAAACACTGGGGATACTTTCTCGGATGTTTCCCCCTTTCGCCGGTGTCACCTACTACCGCGTTAGGGCACACCTAGCACCGTGTATTGCCATGTTACGCTTTGTGATGCTTTGATTGCTCTGTTATTTATTGTGTTCCCTCTCCGTTACTTCTTTCCGATAGACCCCGAGACTGCCGGCGACCCCCAGTTCGACTACGATGTTGACGACTCGTCCTTCTTGCCAGAGCAACCAGGCAAGCCCCCCCTTGATCACCAGATATCGCCTATTCTCCTCTATACTGCTTGCATTAGAGTAGTGTAGCATGTTACTGCTTTCCGTTAATCCTATTCTGATGCATAGCCTGACATTGTTGCTACATCTGTTGATACCTTACCTGCAATCCTAAATACTTAGTATACGATGCTAGTTTATCATCATTGGCCCTACATTGTTGTCAGTCTGCCTTGCTATACTATTGGGCCGTGATCACTCGGGAGGTGATCACGGGTATATAATATACATACATACATACTATACAGATGGTGACTAAAGTCGGGTCAGCTCGATGAGTACCCGCAAGTGATTCTGATGAGGGGGCTGAAAGGACAGGTGGCTCCATCCCGGTAGAGGTGGGCCTGGGTTCCCGACGGCCCCCGACTGTTACTTTGTGGCGGAGCGACAGGGCAGGTTGAGACCACCTAGGAGACAGGTGGGCCTGGCCCTGTTCGGCGTTCGCGGATACTTAACACGCTTAACGAGATCTTGGTATTTGATCTGAGTCTGGCTACTGGCCCATACGCACTAACCAACTACGCGGGAACAGTTATGGGCACTCGGCGTCGTGGTATCAGCCGAAGCCTTCGTGACGTCAGCGACTGAGCGGCGCGCGCCGGGTTGGACTGCATTAACGCAACTTCCTTTGTAATGGAGGTTGCTAGGTCTGCTCACCGGCCGCGTACGCAACGTGCAGGTGTGCTAAGGGCGATGGGCCCAGACCCCTGTGCGCTTAGGTTTAGACCGGCGTGCTGACCTCTCTGTTGTGCCTAGGTGGGGCCGCGATGTGTTGATCTTCCGAGGCCGGGCATGACCCAGGAAAGTGTGTCCGGCCAAATGGGATCGAGCATGTTTGGTTATGTGGTGCACCCCTGCAGGGAAGTTAATCTATTCGAATAGCCGTGATCTTCGGTAACAGGACGACTTGGAGTTGTACCTTGACCTTATGACAACTAGAACCGGATACTTAATAAAACACACCCTTCCAAGTGCCAGATACAACCCGGTGATCACTCTCTAACAGGGCGACGAGGAGAGGATCGCCGGGTAGGATTATGCTATGCGATGCTACTTGGAGGACTTCAGTCTACTCTCTTCTACATGCTGCAAGACGGAGGCTGCCAGAAGCGTAGTCTTCGACAGGATTAGTTATCCCCCTCTTATTCTAGCATTCTGCAGTTCAGTCCACTGATATGGCCCTTTACACATATACCCATGCATATGTAGTGTAGCTCCTTGCTTGCGAGTATTTTGGATGAGTACTCACGGTTGCTTTTCTCCCTCTTTCCCCCCTTTCCCTTCTACCTGGTTCTCGCAACCAGATGCTGGAGCCCTGGAGCCAGACGCCACCTTCGACGATGATTCCTACTACACTAGAGGTGCCTTCTTCTACGTACAGGCTGCTGACGACGACCAGGAGTAGTTTAGGAGGATCCCAGGCAGGAGGCATGCGCCACTTTCGATCTGTATCCCAGTTTGTGCTAGCCATCTTATGGCAACTTGTTTAACTTATGTCTGTACTCAGATATTGTTGCTTCCGCTGACTCGTTTATGATCGAGCACTTGTATTCGAGCCCTCAAGGCCCATGGCTTGTAATATGATGCTTGTATGACTTATTTATGTTTTTAGGGTTGTGTTGTGATATCTTCCCGTGAGTCCCTGATCTTGATCGTACATGTTTGCGTGCCTGATTAGTGTATGATTGAATCCGGGACATCACAAGTTGGTATCAGAGCCGACTGCCTGTAGGAATCCCCCTTCCACACTCCTTGGCCGAAGTCGAGTCTAGTCATTACCAAACTTTTACTAACTTGGCTGTGTGCCTTACGGGCCCACGTCGCCATTGGGTGATATTAGGATCTTTTACTCCTCGACCTTTACTTTGGGACTCTGAACTCTCTTCTACTCAGGTTAAACGAATTTTGCTAACTCTGACATTAGGATCTCGTAATCACTTCCACCCGGAGAGCCCCTTATTACTGATGGTCGCCTGCTGCATTAGAAGATCCTGAAGATACTCTCTGATGTTCTCTCGAGACTTTGTGCCCGTTGCTTTTGCAATTCCCTATCACCGAAATATCCCTCTGGATAAATGCTTACACCTGTTGTTCTTGCTTTTATTCACAGTCGATCTTGTTATTACAAGATACCTCGAGAGTACTTTGTGCTACTGCCTTGTAGTTCCTTGCCGCAGAAATACCCCTACGGATAATTCATCGCACTTATTGAGCATCTTCTTATTCCCAGTTGTTTAGGTGTTTCGCAAAAATCTTCGAAATACCGTTTGGTCTTCCGAAAATCCTGAGTAGCCTATTGCTCTTGAAATTCTTGCTTGCTTGCCTTATGGTTAATCCCATGAGTCTCGTAATCTTATTGGCATCCCTTGCCATTATCATTTTGATTCCATTGATTCAATATGTAACTAATGCTCGCGATCCTCAATCAGATCCTAGAATTCCTCCTTCCGGCTCAGACATGTTAAACATGAGCTGGTTATCGACCAATTAAATTGTTGTTGATTGTACCCCTAAGTCTATTCAACTTTTCCATTCTTAATGAGAGCGTTGGCTTCTGATCCCCTGATTTGGAAATGATATTTCCTTTGCAATTGAGCTTTGAAGTAGTCAGTTGTTTCTATCATCTGATCTCCTTGTGTGCTTTCTTCTTCTGGTTGAGTACCGATGCTCACATTAGATCCCTTATGGACCACCAGATCCTTTGTTGAATTTTATCCGACAATGTCCTTCATATTCAATAACCTTGTGAGCCTTTCCTCGGATACATAATGCCTTTGGTAAATTGTATCCTCTGCTTTCTCAACCATGCTTTACTTTCGAGCTTGAGTCAATTACTTCTGAAGTTTGTGGTATATGTTACTAAGATGCTCGATGGGTTGAACCTATGCCTTACCCTAATCCGTGAGAACCCAAAAGTTTTCACAAGTCATACTCTTCCGGTGTTCTACCAGATAAAATTCCAACACTACAGTTATATCAAAGCGAGAGGTGAATGAAATGATATGCATTAAAGAAGTGGGAGTCGACCTTGAACTTTGTGCTCATGCCCATGAAAATGATGTAGACCGTCTTGGAAGCTTCTTGCAAAATGATTATCCAGCTGTATGATTCTTTCAGTATTCTTGAAATTGATTCCTTACAGTTATGGTTCTGACCATGCTGTCCTGATTTGATATATTTGATGGAAATTCATTCCAGTGCCTCGTCTATTTTTGGCAAGGTTGATGTACCTACTATCATAGGCCAATGACCCGGTTCTACTTCTATCATGTTCTACCTTCGAGTATTACCCCCTGGTATCTCGAAGATGTCTTGCCATTGCATCACATCTTACTAATTTTGTTGAAGTAACGTCTATCCTTGTCGTAGTCACTCTACGGGTTCTGGGTTGTTATCAACCTAGGACACCGACTAGTGAAATTATTTCGCACTACAAATCAAATACCCCTAGTATTTTTACTAGTAAATTCTGAACTCAATCTGGTCATTCCTAGACTATCGGCTGCATCCTGGTCTTGCTATCTTTAACTGTGCTACCTCGTCCTTCTTTGGTGCACGAATTCTTCAGTGTGTGAGCACGACTTACGTCGAGCTTTCAACATCATGTTGCTTGTCTTCAAAGGCAACTTTGGTTCCGAGCTTGCATCTTA
>NC_041387.1:346663783-346666616 GCF_002162155.2 Triticum dicoccoides | reverse complement strand
ATATTGATCCTATAACTTGCCACTTTGTCATTCCCTTGCTTGTTGTCGTTGTTGTTTGATTGCATCCTCTCGAAAACTCCCGGCAAATGTGTCAGATCACCTTCAACACTTTGACTTCTTCCGAGATGTCAACTGTGTTCATAATGAGCAATACCCTTCTTGCCCTCGATAATTTTTATTATCATCGACAACACCCTTGACTTCCTTTCATCGCGAACTTGTCCATATTATGAATACAACTTGCTCTCCAGCTAGTGTTGTGTTCTGCCTTGAAGTATTACTGTCTTTTCTGTCGAGAATGTTGTGCGGATTGCTCCACCTCTTAGTAATTCTCGGTATGATGATACTTCTCACCATCACTATTCTTTCTTGTGTTGTTTCTAACCGGGATACCAACAGGTGAACGGTGCTGTTTGGATTCTGATCTTCTAGCCACCCAATTGCTTTGAAGTTAATGGTCGGTCGTTCATTCTTCGACTATTGATTATTGAATCACCATTCCAATGTTGGTCGTGCAACCCAGCCCATAATTAGGGTGCACCTTTCAACCATTGTTAAATTGTGTATGTTTTCCTCAAGCATACATCAATATATCATTTTGATTTGACAAATGTTATCTCCTTGTTCACATAATTGTGTAAATCCATCCTTTGGAAATTTTGATGAATTGTCGCTGAGTTCATCAGCCACCTCCTCATCCTCTCATTGGGTTAATGATGAACTCTTGTTTTGTAACTCGCTCCCATAGTTCATTTCCCGAGAATCTTACATTGTCTCTCGTCAATTTGTGTTGCACCTTTCTTCTCAGGCATCCCAAGTCTGAGGCATCCTGGCACCAATCAGATCTGGATCTCGGTCAGATATGATGGTTGTAACATATTTTCAAGAGTTATAACATTGATCCTCATATGACCCGGTAAGGTGATATGTCATGCCTAGCACACCTGACCGGAGGACCTATTATTTACCTTTTTAGCAAGGTTATCCATTCTTCCATGAGGAAAATTGTAAGACTTATTCTATAAGTTGTTTCCTACGGATCCTTTGTGTATCTTAAGTCTGACCTTTGCTTGAAGACCATGTCAATGCTATCTCGAAGCATGTCTGTGGTAATCCGATTTTCAATAAGAGCATTTGAAGCACAATGCTAAATTTTCTTTAGCATTTATCCTAACACCGTTGTATGGGTAATATCATGAGATTCCTCCCCCCCCCCTTACCTAAATGGTTTTGTACTTTCTATCCTGTCTTGGATATCATGCTCTGCTTATCCTGGGGAAGGATATACCCCCGAAATATGTGTGTATACACATTATCCCTTCCATTGTTCTGTTTAAACCTGATAACCACTTTTCCTTTCCATTGTTTAGTTTAAACCTCCTTGTGATCTATATTATATAAGCAGTAATATTTCCCTGCTTATCACCTCGGTGTACCATCCTGTGTAACCCTGTTACAATTGTTGATGACATTCCGTTAACCACCAATGGGTGAGAAATTTGCCAATTGGTTTGCCTCGTTCAACGAGCAGGAAAATTGCTCTCTTCGTTCCCCGTCCTTGGTACCGACATTGTTGCTGGCATAGCTGACAAGCTATTCACTGACATGCCTCCCTGTCTCGGCTGTGCAAGATGTCACCACCCTTCCTACTTTCAACCCACATGGTGGGCCCATAACCCACAGGTCCACTGGATCGAAACCTGACTCTTCTTTACAACCCGGATTCTAATGTATCCTTTGCACCAGGTTTCGTATGTGATTCACGAGCTAAATTCTATACCATTATTCATCCTGGAATCAAACACCATGTTATTCTCGTTGTTCAAACCCCCATTCCAGCTTCTGTCTAGTCATCGAATGTTTGCCTACCCGTTTGAAACTTTGGTACCATCGTATATTGCACTCAACGAATTCACTGAGATACAACTCGTGGGGTACCTCGTGTATTTCCCACTGAGTTCACCGTCAGATGCCCAACGTTATGGAGATGCGTTCTTCCGGAGTTTCCCCGCCCCCTTGGTCGTGTTCGTAGGACGATGGAGATCCCGAAGAAAGGATGACGACTTGATCATGGTGACTTGAAGTAGAGAAATGAAGACCTCTTCGAAAGGGCAGCCAAGACCGAGAAGACTCGTTAGGTTTTCGCTACCAACACTTTTCCCCCTTACTCCACCGCTTAAATCTCGGGACGAGATTTCTTGTAGTGGAGGAGAATTGTGACGCCCGGATAATCAGGCTACAGTAATCCCCCGTTAACGATGCCACGTCACCTCCATTACTGTTGCTGATCTCTCGTTAGTTCCAAAATCTGTTCAAAAATCAAATTCAAATTATGGCAAACAACAAAAGTTTTCAAATGTTGAAACTAAAATGTTCAGAGTGAACCAAATAATTCATAGGAAATTATGGTGGAGAAACCACCCTTTTATAAAATGTTTAAATACTCAAATGTGACAGAAACAGCAGCACAACCAATTTAATAAATGCCTTTTATTATTTATAAAATGTTAAACTATTTTGTTTAGTTACCCAAATTAATGTGGCAGTAATAAATATAGTAATACTAATTTAGAAACCATTTGTGTATTTTATAAAACTGTAACCATTAAAGAAATAAAAGAAAACAGAAAAGAAAATAAATAAAAAGGTAAAAGATAAAACAGACAAAAACAAAAGGACAACCCCCCTCAATGGGCTTCGGCCCAGCAGGCCAGCAGGCCGCCTAACCGGCCCAACCGGCCACCCACCCCATTCCCACTTAACCCCCCCCCATGACCCCGAAACCCTAATCGTAACCCCCACTCCCCCCACTCGCTCTCCCCCACCCCCGCTG
>NC_041387.1:346650212-346663316 GCF_002162155.2 Triticum dicoccoides | reverse complement strand
GAGCTCCCCCGCCGGCCTGCTTCCTCCTCCCCGCCGGTCTGCCTCCTTCGACGCCGTCGTCCTCATCGACCACCCCGACCCCTGCTGCCCTTTCCCTACCGGCCATGTGAGCACGCACCGCTCCCTCCTCTCTTTGTCGTGCCGCGCGCCCGCTCCGCCGTGGCCGCGCCCTCTCCCCCGGCCTTAGATCCTCTCCCCTTCCCTGTTCGGTCACCGCGGCCACTACGGTCGCCCGCGCGCCCGACACTGTGTTCCCCGCGCTCGTCCCGTGGTTGCCAACGCCCGACTCCGCTCATGCGCCCCAGGCAGCGCCAGGGACCAGTCGGACTCCGCTCGCCTCGTCGCCACGGTGTCCTCGCCCCACTGTGCCGCACGGAGACCTCCGCGCCATGCCTGCTCGCCGTGGCCACGCTCCGGTGAGCCACCCGCGGCGCCCCAACGGCCTTTGCTCAGGTCCGCCCTGTCGGACGCCCATGCCCCGCTCGCGCCACGGCTGTGTCATGCTTCTGCCCGCCCACACGGGGCCGTGCCCGCCGCCGCTCGCTCCCCGGCCGGCCCGTGCTGGCCTCACCCACGCCGGCCTGGCGACCTGCCAGGTCTGCCACCCTCCCCGGCGCCTGTGGGCATGCGCTCGCTGGGGTTGTGCCCAGCGCCCGCACCTGCGTTGCCTGTTCGGGCAGCCCCCGCGGCACCCGAACCCACCATGGCCACTAGGGCCTATGAAAGATGGGCCCCGCCCCAAAACGTTTTTGTTAAAAAAAAGGAAAGAAAGAAAAATGTTAGAATAAATAAATTAATAATTAATTAATTAATCCTGTTTAACTAATCTAATTAAAATAAATTAGCCTAATCACTTAGTTAATCTAATTAACCCGGTTCAGTTAACCTGAGTCAATGACAAGTGGGACCCACATGCCAGATTGACCCAGTCAACACCTTTGTTGACTGCTGACGTCATGTTGACGTCATGATGATGTCAGCATGCACTATTCTGGATAATGTTGAACTAAATAAATTCTAAAAATTCTAAAAATGATTTAAAACTTTTAAAATTAATATAAAATAAACCGTTGCTTAGATGGAAAAACTTTGTACATGAAAGTTGCTCAGAACGACGAGACGAATCCGGATATGCAGCCTGTTCGTCCGCCACACATCCCTAGCATAGAGAACACGCAACTTTCCCCCTCTGGATCACCTGTCCGAAAACGCGAAACACCGGGGATACTTTCTCGGATGTTTCCCCCTTTCGCCGGTGTCACCTACTACCGCGTTAGGGCACACCTAGCACCGTGTATTGCCATGTTACGCTTTGTGATGCTTTGATTGCTCTATTATTTATTGTGTTTCCTCTCTGTTACTTCTTTTCGATATACCCCGAGACTGCCGGCGACCCCCAGTTCGACTACGGTGTTGACGACTCGTCCTTCTTGCCATAGCAACCAGGCAAGCCCCCCCTTGATCACCAGATATCGCCTATTCTCCTCTATACTGCTTGCATTAGAGTAGTGTAGCATGTTACTGCTTTACGTTAATCCTATTCTAATGCATAGCCTGACATTGTCGCTACATCTATTGATACCTTACCTGCAATCCTAAATACTTAGTATAGGATGCTAGTTTATCATCATTGGCCCTACATTCTTGTCAGTCTGCCTTGCTATACTATTGGGCCGTGATCACTCGGGAGGTGATCACGGGTATATACTATACATACATACATACTATACAGATGGTGACTAAAGTCGGGTCAACTCGATGAGTACTCGCAAGTGATTCTGATGAGGGGGCTGAAAGGACAGGTGGCTCCATCCCGGTAGTGGTGGGCCTGGGTTCCCGACGGCCCCCGGCTGTTACTTTGTGGCAGAGCGACAGGGCAGGTTGAGACCACCTAGGAGACAGGTGGGCCTGGCCCTGTTCGGCGTTCGCGGATACTTAACACGCTTAACGAGATCTTGGTATTTGATCTGAGTCTGGCTACTGGCCTATACGCACTAACCAACTACGCGGGAACAGTTATGGGCACTCGGCGTCGTGGTATCAGCCGAAGCCTTCATGACGTCAGCGACTGAGCGGCGCGTGCTGGGTTGGACTACGTTAACGCGTACGCAACGTGCAGGTGTGCTAAGGGAGATGGGCCCAGACCCCTGTGCGCTTAGGTTTAGACCGACATGCTGACCTCTCTATTGTGCCTAGGTGGGGCCGCGACGTGTTGATCTTCCGAGGCCGGGCATGACCCAGGAAAGTGTGTCCGGCCAAATGGGATCGAGCGTGTTGGGTTATGTGGTGCACCCCTGCAGGGAAGTTAATCTATTCGAATAGCCGTGATCTTCGGTAATAGGACGACTTGGAGTTGTACCTTGACCTTATGACAACTAGAACCGGATACTTAATAAAACACACCCTTCCAAGTGCCAGATACAACCCGATGATCGCTCTCTAACAGGGCGACGAGGAGAGGATCGCCGGGTAGGATTATGCTATGCGATGCTACTTGGAGGACTTCAGTCTACTCTCTTCTACATGCTGCAAGACGGAGGCTGCCAGAAGCGTAGTCTTCGACAGGATTAGTTATCCCCTCTTATTCTGGCATTCTGCAGTTCAGTCCACTAATATGGCCCTTTACACATATACCCATGCATATATAGTGTAGCTCCTTGCTTGCGAGTACTTTGGATGAGTACTCACGGTTGCTTTTCTCCCTCTTTCCCCCCTTTCCCTTCTACCTGGTTCTCGCAACCAGATGCTGGAGCCTTGGAGCCAGACGCCACCGCCGACGACGATTCCTACTACACTAGAGGTGCCTTCTTCTACGTACAGGCTGCTGACGACGACCAGGAGTAGTTTAGGAGGATCCCAGGCAGGAAGTATGCGCCTCTTTCGATCTGTATCCCAGTTTGTGCTAGCCATCTTATGGCAACTTGTTTAACTTATGTCTGTACTCAGATATTGTTGCTTCCGCTGACTCATTTATGATCGAGCACTTGTATTCGAGCCCTCGAGGCCCATGGCTTGTAATATGATGCTTGTATGACTTATTTATGTTTTTAGAGTTGTGTTGTGATATCTTCCGGTGAGTCCCTGATCTTGATCGTACACGTTTGCGTGCCTGATTAGTGTACGATTGAATCCGGGACGTCACAACAATAAATCTTATTCTTATTTCCTCGAGGTGATTCAATTCTTTTCTTCCGGAGATTGTTCATGATGAAGTAATTCTCGGTTCTAGTGTTTCATATTTTCCTTTTCCGGAGTTCCAAGTTTTCCGCATTATCTCGTCGCGATGCTCCATCTAAATCATCGCAAGGCTTCACCTTGTGTTTTCAACTTCTCTTTCTTTTTATCATCCTTTTATTACCGGAGTTCTTCATGGAGGCTCTACATGGTGGTTCGTCAAGGATTCTTTTCATTCTTCAATTGTTCTTCAAGATTTCTCTCGAAGTTATGACCCGCCAAGCTATACTAAAAATTAAACATGGTGCTCAACACATGTTTTGTTTTGAGGCATTCAAGCATTCTTCATCTTGCATTCCGAAGTGCAATTCCTTCTACCTTATCTTTTGAGGTGGTGTTATATCTTTCTTGACAATTTCCATTCATGTTTCGCGATTCACATGTTCTCAAGAATGAGGTATTTTAAATACACTAATCTCTTCGTTGGAGTTATCTTGTGTCATATTTCACCTAAAGCCTTCCCTAAGGAATGTTGCTATTGTGGTGCTTATCAATGATCCAAGTTATCTCTCTATCATCTTGCCATCTTGGTGCAAGAAATTTTTCATCTCGTTGGTGTTATCAATTATATTATTTGTTTCCGTAGTGGCAGAATTTTGGCTCAATTTTGACAAGCTTTCCATAAGCCCACTACAAGCTTATTCGTTTCCTTGTTGGTTTTCCAACAACCCCGTTGTAACCTTCTTGGAAGGGTGCTTTCCAAGCTCATTTGTGGCAGAAGTTGGCATTTTCTTCTCCATTCTTTTATTCCAATGATCTATCTTCTATTATTTCTTCCGGAGGCATTGTGATGTTGCTCTTTTCACTCATCATCTCGAATTGCGAGGACCATGTCCTTTTCGTGCTTATCCATTTAACCGGACTGTTGTGTCATCTCTTCAAGTTCTTTTCATCTTATCAAGTCTTGCATCTCTTTTCAACCGGAGTGTCGTCCGAATTTGTTCTTCCTTGTTCCTTGTTTATCTCGTTTCAACCAGAGTGGTTTCAATTCCTTCTTGTCCATTGTACTCGTCATTCATAGCTTTGCAACCTCCAAGGTTCACATGGTGTTCCTTGTTTCTATTTTCTACCGCAGTGCTCTCAATTGTGTTCAACTCCGTTGTGTTCTTTCATTCAACTTTTCAACCTCTCAAGGTTCTTAGGTTTCACTTATTGGTCCAAGAAGCAACTTAGTTTTACCTCTTCTCTTCCTCTTTCGTTTCTCTCCGGTGCCATCCTAAATCTCGGGATGAGATCCTCTTGTAGTGGTGGAGTGTTGTAACACCCCGGATGTAACTTTACAAAATTGTAACTCCAACTCTTGCCATTTCCGGCTATGTGTTGTGATATTTCCTTCGTGGTTGGGTTTTTGTCTTTCGTTTTGCATTTTGTTCATGTCATGCATTTCATCTCATGTCATCATTCGCATTACATCAGCATTGTTTTCTTAAAACTTGCATCCGCTCGTAGTTGTCGTTCCTCGCTTCTCTCCATTGCGTTCGTTGACCGTTCCGAGTCTAATCGGGTTTTCGCTTACCTCTTGCCCAAATACTTCCCCTAACCCCTTTCTTTTCTCTCCTTTCTTTCATTGTGATTTTCTGTTTTCAGAAAGATTTTGAAAGAATTAAGAGGGAGAGAGAGATCCAGCGCAACCCAACTCCTCATGGCCTTTTCCCCTCTTCACCAAATTGGCCCAAGGCCTGCTTAACCCTCTGTTAACCCTAGCCCCGACCACCTCGCTCCCATCGATCTCCCTCTCCTCTCGTCCTCCCACACCGCCGCCACTCACACACACGCACGCATCAAGCTAGGGGAGGAGCCCCTCGATCCGCCCCTTCGGCCCCAACCCCGGATCCTGTAGCCCCGCGTTGTCCATCTCGTGAACCGTGCTGCCCCATCGACCCGCCTCGTCCTCGCGTCTCCTTCCTCGTCCCGCACCCGAACTCCTGGAGCCCGAGCCGTCCCCGAGCGCCTCCTCCTTGCTGCTTCGCCTCTCGCCAAGCAGGAGCTCCGCCGCCTCGACTCCTGGTCCGGCCGCCATCAGCCACTCCCTCCTCGACCTCCGGCCTTGTCCAGGCCATCCCTGCCATCGCCTCTCCAGCCGCGACGACACGCCGCCAGGCCCGTGCTCGACCCCGGCCTCCTCTGCTTCGCCCTCTCGCCGGAGATCGCGTCCCTGCCATCTTCTTCACCTCCTGCCTGAGACCCACCTTCGGCCTCGCCATGGTTCGCCTGCACCAGCTGGGTCCGACAAGGGTGTCGCCCCGCTGCCTTCTCTTGTCGCGACTAGGACCGCCCTCCTCACGCCTCTGGTCACCTCGCCACCCCCATCACCCGTCCTGTGCCCGCATCCGCGCAGCACCGTCCACGCACCTCCGGTGACCTCCCGAGGCAGGGCCTTGACAAGTCCCTCAATGCCCCTCCAGATGTGTCAATGCCTCTGTTTGACCCATGTACAACTACACGGTGATGCGCCAAGTACCCCCCTCGGATCTTCAAGTTCGACTACACGGAACCACCAAGTACCACTATGATTGTCGTGTACATCTGCGGACTCCAAGACTGGAACAACAAGTACCCCGACAACGTGTGTAACTCTACCGTTGACCCCATGGACGTCAAGTTCCTCGTCGTGACCTCGATCCTCTATGGAGTGTGTACGACTACAAAATGTGAACAACTGCTTCCACTATCGTCGCCGTGTGCCACTACTTCCATGACGACCATCCCGAGAATGTCTACTTCCTCTACATCGCACCGACTCAATCCGCCCCGAAAATGCACGCTTCGAAGCTATAACCCCGAGATGAGGCCCGCGAACGAATGCATGTGTGTTATATGAAATGCTCGTGTGTGCACCGTGTCCGAGTTGTCATTGCATGTTCCTCCTCGTTTGCCATGCCATCGAACCGTGGGAACCCGGTTGTCGGGATCACCCCACCATCTTTTGCACGTTCCGTAAATCCACACTTCTGCATCGATATCTCAGTGAGTTATCGAATCATCGGAATGGTGCCATGGCACCATTTTCATTGTCGTTGACGTGGCACCCCTTTCGTTCCGCCACGGTGACAAATGCTTCATAACATGCTCATGTCAACATTTTCATAAAATTGCATAAACTTGTATATGTCATTCGCATCATGTTAACAACATTTAAATGGTTAAAATTGTTGTTTGCATTAAATTACTAAATGACATGTGGGGATTTTCTGGAATTGTTGTTTCTTGTTCCGGCCTCATTTAAACTTGCCTAAATAGTTAGTTTAATTATGCTTCACCTCTTGCCATGTTTAACAACAGTTAATATTGTTGGGTAGCTTAAACGAGATTAAACTAAATATGTCAATGTGGTGTTTTGTCAATATGCAACTCGTTGCATATTGAGCTCCACCTAACTTGTAGTATTGTTTGTTGCACTTTGCCATGCCATGCCTCATTAAACCGGACATGCATCATACTTGATTGTGCATCATGCCATGATTATGCTTGTGTGTTTACCATGTTGTTTGCTTCTTTCCAGTTTGCTTCTCTCGTTAGCTTTGGTTTCATTCCAGAGTTGTGAGGATTCATTGGACTACGTCTGTTTGTCTTCTTCATGGACTCATTCTTCTTCCTAGTGGAATTTCAGGCAAGATGACCATTACCCTCGATATCACTTCTATCTTTGCTTGCTAGTTGCTTCGTTCTATCGCTATGCTGCGCTACCTATCACTTGCTTATCAAGCCTCCCAAATTGTCATGTCAGCCTCTAACCTTTTCACCCTTCCTAGCAAACCGTTGTTTGGCTATGTTACCGCTTTTGCTCAGCCCCTCTTATAGCGTTGTTAGTTGCAGGTGAAGTTGAAGATTGCTCCATGTTGGACAGAATTATTTTGGGATATCACAATATCTCTTATTTAATTAATGCATCTATATACTTGGTAAAGGGTGGAAGGCTCGGCCTTATGCCTGGTGTTTTGTTCCACTCTTGCCGCCTTAGTTTTCCGTCATACCGGTGTTATGTTCCTTGATTTTGCGTTCCTTATGTGGCCGGGTGTATGGGAACCCCTTGACAGTTCGCTTTGAATAAAACTCCTCCAGCAAGGCCCAACATTGGTTTTACATTTTCTTAACAACCTACTAACCTTCCCTTGGGCAGGCCAACCTAAGGGTCATCTTTATTTTAACCCCCCCCCGGGCCAGTGCTTCTCTAAGTGTTGGTTTGAACCAAGCAGCCTGCAGGGCCACCTCGGGGAAACTTGAGGGTTGGTTTTACTCGTAGGATGTCTCATCCGGTGTGCCCTGAGAACGAGATATGTGCAGCTCCTATCGGGATTTGTCGGCACATTCGGGCGGTCTTGCTGGTCTTGTTTTACCATTGCCGAAATGTCTTGTAACCGGGATTCCGAGACTGATCGGGTCTTCTCGGGAGAAGGAATATCCTTCGTTGGTTGTGAGAGCTTATAATGGGCTAAGTTGGGACACCCCTGCAGGGTATAAACTTTTGAGAGCCGTGCCCGTGGTTATGTGGAAGATGGGAATTTGTTAATATTCGGTTGTAGAGAACTTGACACTTGACTTAATTAAAATGCATCAACCGCGTGTGTAGCCGTGATGGTCTTTTTTCGGCAGAGTCCGGGAAGTGAACACGGTTTGGGTTATGTTTGGACGTAAGTAGTTTCAGGATCACTTCTTGATCACTTCTAGTTTCATGACCGTTCCCTTGCTTCTCTTCTCGCTCTTATTTGTGTATGTTAGCCACCATATTTGCTTAGTGCTTGCTGCAACTCTACCTCATTACCACTTCCTACCCATAAGCTTAAATAGTCTTGATCTCGCGGGTTTTGAGATTGCTGAGTCCTCGTGATTCACCAGATACTATCACAACAGTTGCAGGTGCCGATGATACCAGTGCAGGTGATGCAATCAAGCTCAGATGGGAGCTCAATGAAGCTCTTGGTCGTTGCTATGTTTTGTTTCATGATGATCAGTAGTGGAGCCCAGTTGGGACGATCGAGGATCTAGCAGTTGGGTTATCTTCTTTTCTTTCAGCTTCGTCCGTAGTCGGACTATGTGCGTACTCCAAATGATGTATGAATTATATGTTCTTTGTGTGAAGTGGCGATTGTAAGCCAACTCTTTATTCCATTCTTGTTCATTACATGGGATTGTGTGAAGATGACCCTTCTTGCGACAAAACCACCATGCGGTTATGCCTCTAAATCGTGCCTCGACACGTGGGAGATATAGCCGCATCATGGGTGTTACACCCCTTTCCATTAATTGCATAACGGAAATACCAACCGTACCGAGATTACAGGAGATGGAAAAAGGAAGAGTGAGTTCAAGAACTACCATGAAACCCGCTGCACATGCCCGCCTTCGAGATGTGCACCACGGGACATGTTATATCCTTACATAACTTAGTGATTGTTCAAGCTATATATTTTCACCCTTTAACACTTATGTATAGAGATGTTTCAATAGTTAAGATTCATGTTTGTTTAGGCAATCGTGTGTTTTTTTGTTAAACAACATCAACGTGCTATTTATTTCCAAAGATGGTTGGACATAATTCAGCCAGAAGAGTACACACAAGAATCACCGGAGTCTAGAAATAAATAAATAAACACCACAACTTGGACCTAGGATTTAGAAGAAGAAAAAGGATAATGGTCCAGTTCATTTGACAACTTAAAAATTAAGCCACCCCCTCCCCAGCTTTTTCCATAAGTCGCCTCTCTTGTTCATTGGGGTTTCTAAATTAGTTAAGGGTAACTAATTTAGAAGTCTTAACAAACATACAGAGCGGCTTATTTTTTAAGCAGGGGAGAGACAGCTTAATTTTTAAGCCGTCCAAAAAAACTAGCCCAATGGAAGAGAAACAAATAGAAACTCAATTGTGGCACATCATTTCGGATCCCGTTATCATGTGGAGAGTTGTCTAGTGGCTAATAAACGCGGCATCACCGTCATAACTATTATGTAGATCCTTCCACGCTTGCACATCTTTGTTAAGAACAAATTTGTCATATTGTCTTGGAATGATATTGTAAAACCCAATCATGTATGCCCTAGAGCAAGCTTGTGCTCGTGGAATTTTCTTGCGATGTACGCACGGTTGTACTATTGACAGCTATAGTTAACTGAGTGCACAGAGTCAGATGGAGGTTGGTGAAGTTTTTTTTTATGTGTGTGTGTTGTGCTTTTTTCTAAAATAGACAGAATTTGTCCAGAAGGTAAGAGCAGCTTTCAGGTTGTGTTTGTTGATTTGTTAAGATGGTTAGATACTCTCCTACAGTCACTCTGCAGCTATTGGGTCTTTTTTCTTGCAGCTATTGGGTCTTGTGACACCATGGTTTACCGAGGCAAAACATCTCATGAAGTAATTTATGTCCACTTGTGTAAGAATAAATAAGCAAAGCTTGTATGCTTGGCTGATGTTTGATCCCTAACCACTCATAATATTATCCCTATCATTTTCGTTTCATTCTCAAGTATGGTCGCTTTTGTCTCGTTGCTCAATGAATGGATTATCCTTTTCTTTTGAGGGATATGAATTGACTATCTAAAGCCGCCACGATGTTGTGATGATGAGCAAAGCGAAGCCAGGTTCATATTTAAGAGAAGAGAATACTTGTATGCAAAACAAATTGACATGTTGTGATTTCAGATTTTCTGTCATCCAAAAAAGTTGACTTCTCCATCTACCATTCCTCCTGGCCTCGGATCTCTTTTGTAGAATGAGACCGCCTCACTTGGGACTATTGTTACCAAGACTGGATGATTCTGAGCCTAGAATAACCGCGACGGTTCACACCCGCATTGTTCACTGTGGAACCTAGCTGCTCTACCCTCTACAGTGCATGCAGCAGTAGCAGCATCAGCAACAGCAGCCTGGTCCCGACTTTCATTCAAAATATGGAAAAGGCCTCTCAACCAAGCAAGATTATCACTATCCTTGTGGTGCCACACACACAAGTAGGTTTGTATCACCACTATTTATTATCCAAGCTTATGTATGTGTTATCATGTTGTGTGAATCGCTATGAGTGATAATACAAGCATGCAGATTTTCTACTCAGGTCCTAGCAGCTGCCCAAAAATACGAAACGGCAATAATGAAAACGGATCCAATACACAGCGAACGCTCGAGTTTATAGCATACATGGAACGTGAACATACGTAGACCGTTCGAGGTGTCTTTTTTCCATAGTTGTGACGCCCCCGATTCAATCGTACACTAATCATGCACGCAAATATGTACGATCAAGATCAGGGACTCACGGGAAGGTATCACAACACAACTCTAAAAACATAAATAAGTCATACAAGCATCATAATACAAGCCAGGGCCTCGAGGGCTCGAATACAAGTGCTCGATCATAGACGAGTCAGCGGAAGCAACAAAATCTGAGAACAGACATAAGTTAAACAGGTAGCAATAGATGGCTAACACAAACTGGGACACAGATCGAAAGAGGTGCAGGCCTCCTGCCTGGGATCCTCCTAAACTACTCATGGTCGTCGTCAGCGGGCTGCACGTAGTAGTAGGCACCTCCGGGGTAGTAGTTGTCATCGACGGTGACGTCTGGCTCCTGGGCTCCAGAATCTGGTTGCGACAACCAGAAAGAAAGGAAAGGGGAAAAAAAGGGGGAGAAAGCAACCGTGAGTACTCATCCAAAGTACTCGCAAGCAAGGATCTACACTACATATGCATGGATATATGTGTAAAGGGCCATATCAGTGGACTGAACTGCAGAATGCCAGAATAAGAGGGCGATAGCTAGTCTTATCGAAGACTACGCTTATGGTCACCTCCGTCTTGCAACAGGTAGAAGAGGGTAGGTTGAAGTCCCCCAAGTAACATCACATAGCAATAATCCTACCCGGCGATCCCCTCCTCATATCCCTGAGGGAGAGCGACCACCGGTTGTATCTGGCACTTGGAAGGGTGTGTTTTATTAAGTATCAGGTTCTAGTTGTCATAAGGTCAAGGTACAACTCCAAGTCGTCCTGTTACCAAAGATCACGGCTATTCGAATAGATTAACTTCCCTGCAGGGGTGCACCAACTTACCCAACACGCTTGATCCCATTTGGCCGGACACACTTTCCTGGGTCATGCCCGACCGCGAAAGATCAACACGTCGCAGCCCCACCTAGGCTCAACAGAGAGGCCAGCACACCGGTCTAAACCTAAGCGCACAGGGGTCTGGGCCGATCGCCCATAGCACACCTGCACGTTGCATACGCGGCCGAAAGCAGAACTAGCCCCCTTAATACAAGAGCAGGCTTACGTTCCAATCCGGCGCGCGCCACTCAGTCGCTGGCGTCACGAAGTGCTTCGGCTGATACCACGACGCCGAGTGCCCATATCTTTCCCACGTAGTTGGTTAGTGCGTATAGGCTCGTAGCCAACTCAGATCAAATACCAAGATCTCGTTAAGCGTGTTAAGTATCCGCGAACGCCGAACAGGGCCAGGCCCACCTCTCTCCTAGGCGGTCTCAACCTGCCCTGTCGCTCCGCCACAAAGATCCACTCGCGGGTGCTCCACCAGCCGACCCGACTTTAGTCTCCACATGTATCATGTATAAAGTATATAGTATATACCCGTGATCACCTCTCGAGTGATCATGGCCCGATAGTATAGCACGGCTGACGGACAAGAATGTAGGGCCACAGATGAATATACTAGCATCCTATACTAAGCATATAGGATTGCAGGTAAAGGTAACAACAGTAGTATCAAGGACAGGCTATGCATCAGGATAGGTATAACAGAAAGCAGTAACATGCTACACTACTCTAATGCAAGCAGTATAGAGTAGAATAGGCGATATCTGGTGATCAAGGGGGGGGGGCTTGCCTGGTTGCTCTGGCAAGAGAGAGGGGTCGTCAACTCCATAGTCGAACTGGGCAGCAGCAGCGTCGGTCTCGTAGTCTACCGGAGAGAAGAGGGGGAAGAAACAATGAATACCATGTAAACAGATGCATATCAATGCATGACAAGACAAGTAACGATGCTAGGTGTGCCCTAGCGTGGTATGAGGTGGTACCGGTTAAGGGGGGAAAACATCCGGGAAAGTATTCCCGGTGTTTCGTGTTTTCGGGCAGAGGAGCCGGAGGGGGAAAGTTGCGAGTTCGATAGGTTAGGGGGGTGTGGCGGACGAACGGACTGCGTATCCGGATTCGTCTCGTCGTTCTGAGCAACTTTCATGTTGAAAATATTTTAATCCGAGTTACGGATTAAAAGATATGATTTTCTAAAGATTTTATTAATTTCTGGAATTTAATTAATTATTTAATCCAACATTATCCAGAATAGTAAATGCTGACGTCAGCATGACATCAGGATGATGTCAGCAGTCAACGTTGACCATTGACCTGGTCAACTTGACGTGTGGGTCCAGTGGGACCCACCTGTCATTCTCTGTTTAGTTTAATTATAGATTAGTTAATTTAATTAGTGATTAGGTTAATCTAATGAGGATTAATTAACTTAATTTAATTAATTAATTAATATTCTAATTATTTTAATTATTATTTATTTATTTATTTAATATATTTAATTTTTTTTATTTTTTTTAATTCCTTTTTTTTAAAACGTTCTGGGGTGGGGCCCCCTTGTCAGTGGGCCAAAGGAGCCTATGTGGGCGTGCGGTTACGGGCGCCACCCGAACGAGCACTCGCCCGCAGGGCGGACGAGGCCGCCGGGGCACCAACGGTGCGGCACGCCGGCGCGGCCAACCGGGGCCACGGCGGGCGGAGGCGAGGGGTGGCGCCGACGCAGCCGGTGGCGCGCGGGCGGGCGCGGTGGTGCGGCCGCGGGAGGAGGGAAGGGCGGAGACGAGGCGCACCGAGGCACGGGGCCATGGGGCGCCGACCGGAGCGGGAGCGGGCGACGGC
>NC_041387.1:346649338-346650088 GCF_002162155.2 Triticum dicoccoides | reverse complement strand
GGCCAATGGCGCGCGGGCGGGCGCGGTGGCGCGGCCGCGGGAGGAGGGAAGGGTGGAGACGAGGCGCACCGAGGCACGGGGCCATGGGGCGCCGACCGGAGTGGGAGCGGGCGACGGCAGGGATGGGCGCAGGGGCGCTGACCGAGGCGGGGGAGCACGGGGCCAGCGTCGCCGGAGGGAGAGGAGGCCGGGGTTGGAGGCGAGGCGACCTGGGGGGAGAGGGCGCGGCCACGGGCGCGAGGGCCACGGTGAGCGCGACGAGCGCGGGGAAAGGAGGAGACGGGGGCGGGACGGTCCGGCGCGGTTGGTGTCGCGCGTGCCCAAGGCGCGGCCGGTGCGTGCGGCCCACGGCGGGGCGGCAACGGCGTAACGAGGGGGATACGGCGCCGGTGACAGAGAAGGGAGAGGAGGGAGCTCACGAGGGGAACTGTAGGGCACTGGCAGCGGGCGTGACGGCGGTCGGGGAGGACCGGCGAGGAGGAGGCCGAGGCGGCAGCGACGGTCGGCGACGGGGTGGTCCGACGTAGGCGAGCGGCAAGGTGCGGGGCGTCGGCTGCCCCGACCGGATCCATGCGGGGTGGAGGGATAAGGGGGCGGGCACCGGCGACGGCACTAGGTGGCGGCGGGGTCAGCGCGGTGACGGGCGGCGCAGTCGGCCCCGATCCAGGTTGGATCATGGGGAAGCGTGAGGGAGGCGAGGGGAGAGGTGGGGATCGATCCCGATCCAGGGGAATCGGGGGAGGGAGTGGA
>NC_041387.1:346641785-346649211 GCF_002162155.2 Triticum dicoccoides | reverse complement strand
GTGGGGTGGGCCAGCCCGTTCGGAAGGCTGAGGCCAGCTGGGCCACTTGGCCCAGCGGGGGGGGGGGTGTCCTGTTTTTTGTTTTCCCTTTTTTATATATATTTTCTTGTCTCTTTTTATTTGTAGTTTCTTTTATTTTTAGTTTTATAAAATTACCACTAGTGCCTAATTTGTATTTACCAATAAACTACTACGAGATTAATTCTTAACCCATAATAAAATAGTGTTAGCATTTTATAAATTCGATAGGCATCTGTTTAATTGTTTTCACTATTGTTTTAATTGCTTTAGGGCCTTTAAACATTTTATCAAAGTTTGGTTTCTCCACCATAATTACCTATGTATTATTTGGTTCACTCCGAACATTTAAATTTTAATATTTGAAAACTTTTATTGTTTGCTCGATTTTGAATTTGAAATTCGAACTAGGTTCCGAACTAACGCGAGTTTAACCACAGTAACCGAGGTGACGTGGCATCATTAGCGGGGATTACTGTAGCTTAATTACCCGGGCGTCACAATTCTCCTCCACTACAAAAAATCTCATCCCGAGATTTAAGAGGGGAGTAAGGGGAAAGTTCTGGTTACGATATTCTAACGGATCTTCTCGAAGAAGTTAATCCCTTTCGCTGGTGTCTTCAATCCTTTATTCTGATGCATCATGATAAACTTGTCATCATTTATTCGGGAACTCCATCGTACTTACGAAAAGATAAGGGGCAGCTCACTACGACATAATGCTTTTGAGGGAAACAATCTGGGGTTAACCCATGAATTAGTATAAGATTATCTCTCGAGTTGAACATATGAAATACCTCGAGAGTAAGGTACGAAGGTACCATAATAGGCTCCAAGCGGATAGATAGTTGCTCGAAGCCTGAACCAGAGTGAGAAAGGGGTTCAGAGTAGCGAGAGTAAGTATTGCGTCTGATACCAGAATAGATCACTAGGACAGTGGCCCGTGGAATACATACGAGTCCACGCGCGAGGAATAACTTTGGGAATAGGGGTGTACAGGACAGTCAGGTTTCGATCCTGTGGAACTGTGGGTTATGGGCCCACCATGTGGTTTTTTTAGGAGCAGTGACATCTTTCACGGTCATGATAGCAAGGCATGTCAGAGAGTACCATGTCAGTTATGTCGGCATCAACGTTGGTACCGAGGGCGAGGGACGAAGAGAACCACTTTCCTGCTCGTTGAACGAGGCGGACCAATAGGCAAGGTTCTCGTCCATCGGTGGCTACCGGAATGTCATCAACAATAGTAACAGGGTCTTACTGACAGAGTTGTACCTCGAGGTGTTTGCACAAGCAGTGGATTATTACTGCTTATATCATATAGATCATAGAAAAGGTTCAAACAAACCAATGGAAGGAAAATATGATCATCAGATTAAATAGAACAATGGAAGGGAAAATATGTTTAAACACATATTTCAAGGGGATATCCTTCCCAAGGACAAGCAGAGCAAGATATCCATGACAGGATATAAAGTAGAAAACCATTTAGGTAAGGGGGAGGAATCTCATGATATTACCCATACCACGGTGTTAGGATAAATGATAAATAAAATTTAGCATCGTGCTTCAAATGTTACTGTTGAAAATCGGAGTACCATTGACATGCTTCGAGATAGCATTGACATGGTCTTCAGGTGAAGATCAGACTTTGGAAACACGAAGGATCCATCAGGAATAACTTGTAGAATAAGTCTTACAATTTCCTCATGGATGAATGAATAACCTTGCTGAAAAGGAATCTATAATGATAGGTCCTCCAGCCGGGGGGTGCTAGGCATGACATCAAGTTACCGGGTCACCAAAGGATCAACATCATAACTCTCGGAAAGTTGTCCCAACCATCATATCTGACCGAGATTCATATCCAATTGGTGTCATGATACCTCAAACTCAGGGGGTCCGAGAGGAAAAGGTGCAACACAAACCGACGAAATGACATTACAAGATTCTCGAGGAATGAACTATGGGAGCGGGTTTCTGAAGCAATAGTTCATCATTAAACCAAGGAGGGGATGAGAAGGTGGCTGATGGGCTCAGCGACAATTCATCGAGCATTCCAAACAGATGGATTTCCACGATAATGTGAACAAGAAGATGACATTTGTTAGATCAAATGATATAATGGGATATGCTCGAGGAAAACATACATAATTAAACATTGGTTGAACGGTGCACCCGAAATATGGGTTGGGTTGCACGGCCAATGTTAGAATGGTGATTCAATTATCGAAAGACTTAGAATAAACTATCGCCCATTCACTTCAAAGCAATAGGGTTGCTAGAAGTTTTGAATTCACACGTCATAGCTCAATTGTCGGTATTCCGGTTGAAAACAATACGGGGACCAAGGAATGTACGAAGATGGAAAGAAGTATTATGTTATCAAGAATTCTTAAGAGGTGGTGAAATTCTCACCACATTCTTGACAAAAAGAGATGGTAATACTTCCGAGGTAAGGAAGATCAACTGCTGGGTAGCAGAGATCTCAAGGTTTACACAAAACACGAACAAGTTGTGTTGAACGGAAGGCAATAAAGTGGTCGATGAGAACAGGAATCATCGAGGGGCAAGGATGGTATTACCCATCATGAATTCAATTGAATTCCTGGAAGAGCTCATAAGGTTGATGATGATCATGACACAATTGTCGAGAGATTTCATGCAGATGTAATCAATCAGCGATGACATCAAGTCGAAGGAATGATGAAGCAAGAGGTTATTGGAACCACAGTTACGAAACAAACTCGAACTCAAGCTTGTTGTTTAAGGTGAAATGATATGATGAGGAAAATTCGACGTAAGCTTAGCTCATCGTAAAAATTACGCTCTGGGAAGAAGGACCAGGTAGCCCAGTTAAGATCGGCACGACAAGGATATAGCCAATCAGGCTAGGGATGACGTGATTGAGTTCAAACTCGTAAGTAATGAGGGTTACAAGAGTTGCTTAATCGCGATGCGGACTCGAGTCAGTTATCGGTGTCTTTGAGTGTTTAATAACTCCAAGCCCGTGAAAAAATTGGAACCAGTGGGAATGTAGCACTTGATGAAGAACTCATAAGATGTTATGCAGTTCCATGATAATCTCGAGATACCAGGGGGGTAATACTCGATGACAGACCAAGTAGAGGTTGGACTGGGGGTATTGCTCTACAGAAGACAAGTGCTTAATCTTGCACGAGAAATGGTATTTAAAAGAGAACATGGTCGGAACCACGATTGCAAAAGGCCAGATCCCAGATATAAGATGAACTTATACCAAAGGAATAGTTATTATTTCAAGAAGCTTCCACGATAGGATCTACATCGTGTCCATGGGCATGAACACAAAGGTTCAAGGTCGACTCCCACTTCCTCAATGCATAACCTTCCATTCACTTCTCATTTTTCGGAGAAGTTGTAATGTTTAAACTTTATCTAGCAAAACACTGGAAGAGTATGACTCGTGAAAATTTTCGAGTTCACACATATTAAGGAGGGCATAGGTTCAACCCATCAAGGCATCTTAGGAACGTATACCATCAACTTCAGGGGTAAATAACTCAAGCTCGGAGGTAGAGCATGGTTGACAAAGCAGAGGATACAATTTACCAAAGGCATTATGTATCAGGGGAAGGTCTCACAAAGTTATTGAATATGAAGGATGCTGACGAATAAAATCCAACAATGGACCTGATGGTCCACAAGGGATCTGACGTGAGCATCGGTACTCAACTAGAGGAAGAAGAGTGCAAGGAGATCAAATTATAGAAACAACTGACTAACTCAATTGTCAAATGCAAAGGAATTATGATTTCCAAATCAAGGGATCAGAAGCAATGCTCTGATTAGGGATGGATAAGTTGAATAGCCTTAGGGTACAATCAACGACAATTGGATTGGTCGAGAACCAATTCCAGTTAAAAGAATGGCAGCTCAGCCGGAAAGGTAATTTATAAGGATCAATGATGTTTGCGGGTATTTGCAAACATATTGAGTCAACAGACTCAAAATGATAATGACAAGGAATGTCAATAAGACTATGAGACTTATGGGACTAACCATAATGCAAGCAAGCAAGAATTTCAAGAGGAATAGGCTGCTCGGGATTTTCGGAAGATCGAATGGCATTTTGAAGACTTTTGTGAAATACATGAATCAACTGGGGATGAGTGGATACTCGATAAGTGCGAGAAATTATTTGAAGGGGTATTCATCTGGCAAATAACTGCTAGGCAGTAGGCACAAAGTATTCTCGGAACAATAGAGAAAACTTTGGGGTATCTTGTAATAACAAGATCAATGGGGGATGATCGTATGAATGGCAAGTGTAAGTAGTTTTCCATACGGATTTATCGATGGTCGGGAATAGCAAAAGTGATGGGCACAAAGTCTCGAGAGAATATCAAAGAGTATCTCCGAAATCTTCTGGTGCAGTCGGTGATCATCCGGACTGAAGGGCCCCTCCGGTAGAAAGTATTTTCGAGAACCTAAAAGTTAGAATTTAGTAAAAATCGTTGTGACGCCCCCGATTCAATCGTACACTAATCATGCACGCAAACGTGTACGATCAAGATCAGGGACTCACGGGAAGATATCACAACACAACTCTAAAACATAAATAAGTCATACAAGCATCATAATACAAGCCAGGGGCCTCGAGGGCTCGAATACAAGTGCTCGATCATAGATGAGTCAGCGGAAGCAACAATATCTGAGTACAGACATAAGTTAAACAAGTTTGCCTTAAGAAGGCTAGCACAAACTGGGATACAGATCGAAAGAGGCGCAGGCCTCCTGCCTGGGATCCTCCTAAACCACTCCAGGTCGTCGTCAGCGGCCTGCACGTAGTAGTAGGCACCTCCGGGGTAGTAGCCGTCGTCGACGGTGGCGTCTGGCTCCAGGGCTCCAGCATCTGGTTGCGACAACCAGAAAGAAAGGAAAGGGGAAAAAGGGGGGAGAAAGCAACCGTGAGTACTCATCCAAAGTACTCGCAAGCAAGGAACTACACTACATATGCATGGGTATATGTGTAAGGAGGCCATATCAGTGGACTGAACTGCAGAATGCCAGAATAAGAGGGGGATAGCTAATCCTGTCGAAGACTACGCTTCTGGCAGCCTCCGTCTTGCAGCATGTAGAAGAGAGTAGATTGAAGTCCTCCAAGTAGCATCTCCAAGTAGCATCTCCAGTAGCAACGCATAGCATAACCCTACCCGGCGATCCTCCTCTCGTCGCCCTGTAGAAAAGCGATCACCGGGTTGTCTGTGGAACTTGGAAGGGTGTGTTTTATTAAGTATCCGGTTCTAGTTGTCATAAGGTCAAGGTACAACTCCAAGTCATCCTGTTACCGAAGATCACGGCTATTCGAATAGATTAACTTCCCTGCAGGGGTGCACCACATAACCCAACACGCTCGATCCCATTTGGCCGGACACACTTTCCTGGGTCATGCCCGGCCTCGGAAGATCAACACGTCGCAGCCCCACCTAGGCTCAACAGAGAGGCCACCACGCCGGTCTAAACCTAAGCGCACAGGGGTCTGGGCCCATCGCCCATAGCACACCTGCACGTTGCGTACGCGGCCGAAAGCAGACCTAGCCTAGTGGCGTTCCAGTCCAATTCGGCGCGCGCCGCTCCGTCGCTGACGTTTGAAGTGCTTCGGCTGATACCACGACGTCGGGATACCCATAACTACTCCCACGTAGATGGTTAGTGCGTATAGGCTCGTAGCCGACTCAGATCAAATACCAAGATCTCGTTAAGCGTGTTAAGTATCCGCGAACGTCGAACAGGGCCAGGCCCACCTGTCTCCTAGGTGGTCTCAACCTGCCCTGTCGCTCCGCCACAAAGTAACAGTCGAGGGCCGTCGGGAACCCAGGCCCACCTCTACCAGGATGGAGCCACCTGTCCTTTCAGCCCCCTCGTCAGAATCACTTGCGGGTACTCAATGAGCTGACCCGACTTTAGTCACCATCTGTATAGTATGTATGTATGTATAGTATATACCCGTGATCACCTCCCAAGTGATCACGGCCCGATAGTATAGCAAGGCAGACTGACAAGAATGTAAGGCCAATGATGATAGACTAGCATCCTATACTAAGCATTTAGGATTGCAGGTAAGGTATCAACAGATGTAGCGACAATGTCAGGCTATGCATCAGAATAGGATTAACGAAAGCAGTAACATGCTACACTACTCTAATGCAAGCAGTATAGAGGAGAATAGGCGATATCTGGTGATCAAGGGGGGGGCTTGCCTGGTTGCTCTGGCAAGAGAGAGGGGTCGTCGGTGATGTAGTCGACCACAGGGGCATCACCATCGTCACGGGGTCTACCGGAGAGAAGAGGGGGGAAGAAACAGTAAATACATAGCAAGCAAGTGCATAACAGGACAACAAGCAGAGCTAGACGTGTTCTAACGCGGTAGTAGGTGATACCGATGAAGGGGGAAAGCATCCGGGAAAGTATTCCCGGTGTTTCGTGTTTTCGGACAGATGAACCGAAGGGGGAAGGTTGCGTGTTTGATATGTTAGGGGTGTGTGGTGGACGAACAGGCTGCGTATCCGGAATCGTCTCGTCATTCTGAGCAACTTTCATGTATAAAGTATTTTCATCCAAATTACGGATTAAAAGATATGATTTGTTTAAAGATTTTATTAATTTCTGGAGTTTAATTAATTAATTAATTAATTCGAAAATGAATTAATGACATCAGCATGATGTCATGCTGGCATGAGCAGTCAACAGAGTTGACTTGGTCAACCTGACCAGCGGGTCCCACTGGTCAGTGACACACTTTAATTAAACAGTTTAATTAATCTAATCAAAATTAATTAGTGGGTGGGCCCCACTGTCATACTAATTAGTTAGCTAATTAACAGTAGTTAATTAGGTTAACTAATCATTAGGTTAATTAATCTTATTTGGTTAATTTAATCAAAATTAATTAGGTTAATTAATTGGTTAATTAATTAATTAATTATTTTCATTATTTATCTACTTATTTATTTATTTAATTTTTTTTAACAGAAACGTTCTGGGGGGGTGTGCCCCACTTGTCATAGGGCCAAGGCCCTTAACGGGCATACGGGCAGGCTGGTGCGGGCGAAGCCGCACCCCTGCCCGATAGCAAGGCGAGGCCGGTTAGGGGCCGGAGCGGGCGCGAGCAGCGCGGGCCACAGCCGGCGGCGACGGCCGCGGTAGGTGGGGGCAGCAGCGCCGGCGGCCACCGCAGCGGAGAGGAGTCCTGGGACGGAGCGCGCGAGAGCGGGCACCGGCGAGCGTGGCCGCGGCCAACGGGGACAGAGGCGGGGCGCGTGTGCCGGTGCGTCAGCGAGTGCCTCCGGCGGCGGTTCGGCGGACGAGCAGCAGAAGTGGGGCGGGGCGCGGGCGTGCGGTCGTGGGCGCGGGCAGTGGGCAGTGG
>NC_041387.1:346632879-346640440 GCF_002162155.2 Triticum dicoccoides | reverse complement strand
GAGTGGGGGGATATGGGCTAGGGTTCGGTGGGAGTGGGGGGTTAAGCAGGGGTAGGGTGGGCCGGTCGGGTAGCCTGGTTCGGCGGCCAGTTGGGCCGTTCGGCCCAGTTGGCCAGGGGGGTTTCCTCCTTCTGTTGTTATTTTTTTTTTGTTTTACCTTTTATTCATTTCTCTTTTATTTTAGTTGCACTATAATTTTGGTTTAGTAAAATATGAAAACAGCTCCAAAAATAGTGTGTCAAATTAATCCACTGTTCTAAGAAGTTTTACCTCAGAATAAAAATAGTTTAGTATTTGGTAAAATATATTAGGAGTATAACTAATTGTTTTGATGTTGTTTTAATCACTTAAGGGTATTTAAATATTTTACAAAGATGTTGTTACTCCACCAATAATATCCATGATTTATTTGTCACATTAAGAACATTTTAGTTTTGACTTTTGAAAACTTTAATTGTTTGACTTGATTCTAAATTTGAATTCGAACCGTTTTTGAACCATCGCGAGATTAATAACAGTAACCGAGGTGACGTGGCATCATTAGCGTGGAATTACTGTAGCATGATTACCCGGGCGTCACAATTCTCCTCCACTACAAGAAATCTCGTCCCGAGATTTAAGAGGTGGAGTAAGGGGCGAAGGTGTTGGTAGCGAAAAACCTAACGAGTCTTCTCGGTCTTGGCTTCCCTTTCGAAGAGGTTGATCCCTTTCGTTGATGTCTTCATTTCACTGCTTCAAGTCACCATGATCAATTTGTCATCCTTTCTTCGGGATCTCCATCGTACTTACGAATAGGTAAGGGGCAGCTCTACAACGATAGGATGTTACAAGGGAAAATCTTCTGGGGGTTTCCCAAGTATGAACATATGAGTATCTCTGGAGTTGAACAAATGAAACACATCGAGAGCAAAGTAAGACGGTGCAATAAGAAGTTTCAAGCGGATAGGCAATCGTTCATTGCCTGAAACAGAGGGTGAATGGGGTTCAGAGCAACGGGAATAAGTATTGTGTCCGATACCAAAATTGATCACTAGGAAGGTGGCTCGCAAATTACATACGAAGTCAAGCTATAGGAATAACTTTGGCAACAGGGTGTATAGGAGAGTCAGGTTTCGATCCAGTGAAACTGTGGGTTATGGGCCCACCATGTGGTTCTTTTTTTTTATAATAGGAGCAGTGACATCTTGCACGGTCATGATAGCAAGGCATGTCAGGGAGTACCATGTCAGCTATGTCGGCAACAACGTTGGTACCAAGGGCGAGGGACGAAGAGAACCATTTTCCTGCTCGTTGAAACGAGGCGGACCAATAGGCAAGGTTCCCGTCCATCGGTGGTTACCTGAATGTCATCAACAATAGTAACAAGGTCTTACTGACAGAGTCGTACATCGAGGTGTTTGCACAAGCAGTGGATTATTACTGCTTATATCATATAGATCATAGAAAAGGTTTAAACAAACCAATGGAAGGAAAATATGATCATCAGATTAAACAGAACAATGGAAAGGAAAATATGTTTAAACACATATTTCGAGGGTATATCCTTCCCAAGGACAAGCAGAGCAAGATATCCATGACAGGATATAAAGTAGAAAGCCATTTAGGTAAGGGGGGAGGAATCTCATGATATTACTCATACAACGGTGTTAGGATAATTGATAATTAAAATATAGCATCGTGCTTCAAACGTGCATGTTGAAAATCGGAGTACCATTGACATGCTTCGAGATAGCAGTGACATGGTCTTCAGGTGAAGATCAGACTTTGGAAACACGAAGGATCCATCAAGAATAACTTGTAGAATAAGTCTTACAATTTCCTCATGGATGAATGGATAACCTTGCTGAAAAGGAATCTATAATGATAGGTCCTCCAGCCGGGGGGGGGGGTGCTAGGCATGACATCATGTTACCGGGTCATCAAAGGATCAACGTCATAACTCTTGGAAAGTTGTCCCAACCATCATATCTGACCGAGATTCAGATCCGATTGGTGTCAGGATACCTGAGACTCAGGATGTCCGAGAAGAAAAGGCGCAACACAAATCGTTGAAATGGCATTGCAAGCTTCTCGGGAAATGAACTATGGGAGCGGGTTTCTGAAGCAATAGTTCACCATTAAACCAAGGAGAGGACAAGGAGGTGTCTGGTGAACTCAACGGCAATTCACCGATATTCCCAAAAGATGGATTTCCACCATTAGGTGAACAAGAAGATAACATTTGTTAGATCAAATGATATAAGGAAGTATGCTCGAGGAAAACATACACAATTAAACATTGGTTGAAAGGTGCGCCCGAAATGTGGATTGGGTTGCACGACCAATGTTAGAATGGTGATTCGATTAGCGAAGGACTTAGAATGAACTATCGATCATTAACTTCAAAGCAATAGGGTTGCTAGAAGTGCATAATCCAAACAACATCGTTCACTTGTGGGTACCCCGGTTGGAATCAACACGAGGACCAAGAAAGAATGGTGATGGTGAGAAGTATCATTATAGCAAGAATTCTTAAGAGGTGGAGTAATCCTCACAACATTCTTAACATCAAAGATGGTAATACTCCGCGGTAGAATATAACATAAGTTGGATAGCAAGGAACTCAAGGTACAACACAATACAGGAACAAGTTTTGTGTTGGAGGGAATGCAATAATGTTGTCGCTGATAACACCAATCATCGAGGGCAAGGATGGTATTTCTCATCATGATTTCAATAGATCTCTTGGAAGAGCTCAGAATGTTGATGATATTCACGACACATTTGTCGCGAGAGTTCATGAAGATGTAATCGATCGGTGATGACATCAAGTCAAAGTATTGATAAAGTGAAAGGTTATTGGAACCAAGGGTACGACACAAACTCGAAACCAAGCTTGTTTTTCAAGGCTAAATGATATGACGATGATGATCGACGTAAGGTTAGTTCATCGTCGAAAATTGTGCTCCGGGAAGAAGGACCGGGTAGCACAGTTAAAATTAGCTCGATAATGATATAGCCGATCAGGCTAGGAATGACTTGAAGGATTAATAAATTTGTAAGCAGTGATGGGTTCAAATACTTGTTGAATCGCAATGCGAACTCGATTCAGTTATCGGTGTCTTTGAGTGTATAATAACTCAGAGCCCGTGAAAAATTGGAATCAGTGGAAAGGTAGCACTTGATGAAGAACTCATAAGAAGTTATGCAGTTCCATGATAATCTTGAGATACCAGGGGGTAATACTCGACACAAGATCAAAGTAAAGATTGGACGGGTGTATTAATCCATAGAAGACAATTGTTTTAACTTGTCCGAGAAATGGAATCAAGGAAGAACAATCATGGTCGGAACCACGGTTGTAAGGGATCAATTCACAGATACCATATGTTAGTTATCAAGGAAATAGTTATTATTACAAGAAGCTTCCATGATAGGATATACATCGCGTCCATGGGCATGAACACAAGGTTCGAGGTCGACTCCCACTTCTCCAAAGCATAACCTTACATTCACTTCTCGTTTCGATAATGGCATTAGTGTTGAAAGTTATACCTAGTGAAATACCAGATGAGTATGACCCGTGAAAACTTCCGAGTTCACACATAGTAAGGAAGGCATAGGTTCAACCCATCAGGGCATCTTACGAACATATACCACAAACTTCGGGGTAAATAATACAAGCTCGAAAGTAGAGCATTGTTCAAAAGCAGATGATACAATTTACCAAGGCATTATATACCCATGGAAAGGCTCTCAAGGTTATTCAATATGAAGGACACTGTCGGATAAAATCCAACAAAGGAACCGATGGTCCACAAGGGATCTGAGGTGAGCACCGGTACTCAACCAGAGGAAGAAGAATGCATGGGCATCATATTATAGAACATCGGAATGATTCGATGCTTAGATAATAAAGGAATTTCGATTTCCAAAACAAAGGATTAGAAGCAGTCACTCTGATCAAGGATGGATAAGTTGGATATACCAGAGGCACAATTGACGACAAATAGTTTGGTCGAGAACCAGCTCATGTTCAAAAATGATGTCTGAGCCGGAAGGATAATTTAGAAGGGTTGATAGATGATTGTGTGCATTCGCACACATGCTGAATCAATAGGATCAAAATGACGATGCCTAAGGATACTAACGAATATTGCCAGACATATGGAAAGCATCCATAATGCAAGCAGACAAGTATTGCAGAGCAATAAGCTATTAAGGATTTTTGGAGGATCAAATAGTATTTCGAAGACCATTGTGAAACACATGAACAACTAGG
Source organism: Triticum dicoccoides (assembly GCF_002162155.2). Taxonomy (NCBI): domain Eukaryota; kingdom Viridiplantae; phylum Streptophyta; class Magnoliopsida; order Poales; family Poaceae; genus Triticum; species Triticum dicoccoides. The sequence continues at coordinate 346,636,179 of NC_041387.1, read as the reverse complement.
GGATGAGCGGATACTCGATAAGTGCGAGAATTATCCATAGGGGTATTCAGGTGACAAGGAACAGCAAGGCGATAAGCTCAAAGGATTATCGAAACAACGACGAGTTTTCAGGTTATCTTGTAATAACAAGACCAACTGGGGATGAATGTAAGAATAACAACTGCAAGTAGTTATCCATAAGGGTTTGCGGTGGAAGGGGAATTGCAAACGCGATGAACACAAGTTCTCGGGTTAACAGCGGGGAGTATCTTCAGGGTCTTCTGGTGCAGCAGACGATCATCAGTAACAAGGGGCTCTCCGGGTGAAAGTGATAACGAGATCCTATTGTTAGATTTAGTAAACTTCATTTAACCCGAATAGAGGAGAGATCAGCGTCCCGGAGTAAAGGTCGAGGAGTAAAAGATCCTAGTACCACCCAATGGCGACGTGGGCCCATGGGCCGCACAGCCATGTTAGTAAAAGTTTTGTAAAGTCTAGACTCGACTTCGGCCAAGGAGTTGGAAGGGGGATTCCTACAGGCAGTCGGCTCTGATACCAACTTGTGACGCCCCCGATTCAATCGTACACTAATCATGCACGCAAACGTGTACGATCAAGATCAAGGACTCACGGGAAGATACCACAACACAACTCTAAAACATAAATAAGTCATACAAGCATCATAATACAAGCCAGGGGCCTCGAGGGCTCGAATACAAGTGCTCGATCATAGACGAGTCAGCGGAAGCAACAATATCTGAGTACAGACATAAGTTAAACAAGTTTGCCTTAAGAAGGCTAGCACAAACTGGGATACAGATCGAAAGAGGCGCAGGCCTCCTGCCTGGGATCCTCCTAAACTACTCCAGGTCATCGTCAGCGGCCTGCACGTAGTAGTAGGCACCTCCGGGGTAGTAGTCATCATCGACGGTGGCGTCTGGCTCCAGGGCTCCAGCATCTGGTTGCGACAACCAGAAAGAAAGGAAAGGGGAAAAAGGGGGGAGAAAGCAACCGTGAGTACTCATCCAAAGTACTCGCAAGCAAGGAACTACACTACATATGCATGGGTATATGTGTAAGGAGGCCATATCAGTGGACTGAACTGCAGAATGCCAGAATAAGAGGGGGATAGCTAATCTGTCGAAGACTACGCTTCTGGCAGCCTCCGTCTTGCAGCATGTAGAAGAGAGTAGATTGAAGTCCTCCAAGTAGCATCTCCAAGTAGCATCTCTAGTAGCAACGCATAGCATAACCCTACCCGGCGATCCTCCTCTCGTCGCCCTGTAGAAAAGCGATCACCGGGTTGTCTGTGGAACTTGGAAGGGTGTGTTTTATTAAGTATCCGGTTCTAGTTGTCATAAGGTCAAGGTACAACTCCAAGTCGTCCTGTTACCGAAGATCACGGCTATTCGAATAGATTAACTTCCCTGCAGGGGTGCACCACATAACCCAACACGCTCGATCCCATTTGGCCGGACACACTTTCCTGGGTCATGCCCGGCCTCGGAAGATCAACACGTCGCAGCCCCACCTAGGCTCAACAGAGAGGCCAGCACGCCGGTCTAAACCTAAGCGCACAGGGGTCTGGGCCCATCGCCCATAGCACACCTGCACGTTGCGTACGCGGCCGAAAGCAGACCTAGCCTAGTGGCGTTCCAGTCCAATTCGGCGCGCGCCGCTCTGTCGCTGACGTCTGAAGTGCTTCGGCTGATACCACGACGTCGGGATACCCATAACTACTCCCATGTAGATGGTTAGTGCGTATAGGCTCGTAGCCGACTCAGATCAAATACCAAGATCTCGTTAAGCGTGTTAAGTATCCGCGAACGCCGAACAGGGCCAGGCCCACCTGTCTCCTAGGTGGTCTCAACCTGCCCTGTCGCTCCGCCACAAAGTAACAGTCGAGGGCCGTCGGGAACCCAGGCCCACCTCTACCGGGATGGAGCCACCTGTCCTTTCAGCCCCCTCGTCAGAATCACTTGCGGGTACTCAATGAGCTGACCCGACTTTAGTCACCATCTGTATAGTATGTATGTATGTATAGTATATACCCGTGATCACCTCCCAAGTGATCACGGCCCGATAGTATAGCAAGGCAGACTGACAAGAATGTAAGGCCAATGATGATAGACTAGCATCCTATACTAAGCATTTAGGATTGCAGGTAAGGTATCAACAGATGTAGCGACAATGTCAGGCTATGCATCAGAATAGGATTAACGAAAGCAGTAACATGCTACACTACTCTAATGCAAGCAGTATAGAGGAGAATAGGCGATATCTGGTGATCAAGGGGGGGCTTGCCTGGTTGCTCTGGCAAGAGAGAGGGGTCGTCGGTGATGTAGTCGACCACAGGGGCATCAGCATCGTCACGGGGTCTACCGGAGAGAAGAGGGGGGAAGAAACAGTAAATACATAGCAAGCAAGTGCATAACAGGACAACAAGCAGAGCTAGACGTGTTCTAACGCGGTAGTAGGTGATACCGATGAAGGGGGAAAGCATCCGGGAAAGTATTCCCGGTGTTTCGTGTTTTCGGACAGATGAACCGAAGGGGGAAGGTTGCGTGTTTGATATGTTAGGGGTGTGTGGTGGACGAACGGGCTGCGTATCCGGAATCATCTCGTCGTTCTGAGCAACTTTCATGTATAAAGTATTTTCATCCAAATTACGGATTAAAAGATATGATTTGTTTAAAGATTTTATTAATTTCTGGAGTTTAATTAATTAATTAATTAATTTGAAAATGAATTAATGACATCAGCATGATGTCATGCTGGCATCAGCAGTCAACAGAGTTGACTTGGTCAACCTGACCAGCGGGTCCCACTGGTCAGTGACACACTTTAATTAAACAGTTTAATTAATCTAATCAAAATTAATTAGTGGGTGGGCCCCACTGTCATACTAATTAGTTAGCTAATTAACAGTAGTTAATTAGGTTAACTAATCATTAGGTTAATTAATCTTATTTGGTTAATTTAATCAGAATTAATTAGGTTAATTAATTGGTTAATTAATTAATTAATTATTTTCATTATTTATCTACTTATTTATTTAATTAAATTTTTTTTAACAGAAACGTTCTGGGGGGGTGTGCCCCACTTGTCATAGGGCCAAGGCCCTTAACGGGCATACGGGCAGGCTGGTGCGGGCGAAGCCGCACCCCTGCCCGATAGCAAGGCGAGGCCGGTTAGGGGCCAGAGCGGGCGCGAGCAGCGCGGGCCACAGCCGGCGGCGACGGCCGCGGTAGGTGGGGGCAGCAGCGCCGGCGGCCACCGCGGCGGAGAGGAGTCCTGGGACGGAGCGCGCGAGAGCGGGCA
>NC_041387.1:346629276-346631308 GCF_002162155.2 Triticum dicoccoides | reverse complement strand
TTTTTTTTACCTTTTATTCATTTCTCTTTTATTTTAGTTGCACTATAATTTTGGTTTAGTAAAATATGAAAACAGCTCCAAAAATAGTGTGTCAAATTAATCCACTGTTCTAAGAAGTTTTACCTCAGAATAAAAATAGTTTAGTATTTGGTAAAATATATTAGGAGTATAACTAATTGTTTTGATGTTGTTTTAATCACTTAAGGGTATTTAAATATTTTACAAAGATGTTGTTACTCCACCAATAATATCCATGATTTATTTGTCACATTAAGAACATTTTAGTTTTGACTTTTGAAAACTTTAATTGTTTGACTTGATTTTAAATTTGAATTCGAACCGTTTTTGAACCATCGCGAGATTAATAACAGTAACCGAGGTGACGTGGCATCATTAGCGTGGAATTACTGTAGCATGATTACCCGGGCGTCACAATCGTTTAACCCGAATAGAAGAGAGTTCAGAATCCCAGAGTAAAGGTCGAGGAGTAAAAGATCCTAATACCACCCAATGGCGACGTGGGCCCATAAGGCACACAGCCATGTTAGTAAAAGTGTTTTCAATGTCTAGACTCGACTTAGGCCAAGGAGTGTGGAAGAGGGATTCCTACAGGCAGTCGGCTCTGATACCAACTTGTGACGCCCCCGATTCAATCGTACACTAATCATGCACGCAAATGTGTACGATCAAGATCAGGGACTCACGGGAAGGTATCACACACAACTCTAAAAACATAAATAAGTCATACAAGCATCATAATACAAGCCAGGGGCCTCGAGGGCTCGAGTACAAGTGCTCGATCATAGACGAGTCAGCGGAAGCAACAAAATCTGAGAACAGACATAAGTTAAACAAGTAGCCATAGATGGCTAACACAAACTGGGACATAGATCGAAAGAGGCGCAGGCCTCCTGCCTGGGATCCTCCTAAACTACTCATGGTCGTCGTCAGCGGGCTGCACGTAGTAGTAGGCACCTCCGGGGTAGTAGTCGTCATCGACGGTGACGTCTGGCTCCTGGGCTCCAGAATCTGGTTGCGACAACCAGAAAGAAAGGAAAGGGGAAAAAAAGGGGGGAGAAAGCAACCGTGAGTACTCATCCAAAGTACTCGCAAGCAAGGATCTACACTATATATGCATGGATATATGTGTAAAGGGCCATATCAGTGGACTGAACTGCAGAATGCCAGAATAAGAGGGGGATAGCTAGTCTTATCGAAGACTACGCTTCTGGTCACCTCCGTCTTGCAACAGGTAGAAGAGGGTAGGTTGAAGTCCTCCAAGTAACATCACATAGCAATAATCCTACCCGGCGATCCCCTCCTCATATCCCTGAGGAAGAGCGACCACCGGTTGTATCTGGCACTTGGAAGGGTGTGTTTTATTAAGTATCCGGTTCTAGTTGTCATAAGGTCAAGGTACAACTCCAAGTCGTCCTGTTACCGAAGATCACGGCTATTCGAATAGATTAACTTCCCTGCAGGGGTGCACCAACTTACCCAACAAGCTTGATCCCATTTGGCCGGACACACTTTCCCGGGTCATGCCCGACCGCGAAAGATCAACACGTCGCAGCCCCACCTAGGCTCAACAGAGAGGCCAGCACGCCGGTCTAAACCTAAGCGCACAGGGGTCTGGGCCCATCGCCCATAGCACACTTGCATGTTGCGTACGCGGCCGAAAGCAGAACTAGCCCCCTTAATACAAGAGCAGGCTTACGTTCCAATCCGGCGCGCGCCACTCAGTCGCTGGCGTCACGAAGTGCTTCGGCTGATACCACGACGCCGAGTGCCCATATCTTTCCCACGTAGTTGGTTAGTGCGTATAGGCTCGTAGCCAACTCAGATCAAATACCAAGATCTCGTTAAGCGTGTTAAGTATCCGCGAACGCCGAACAGGGCCAGGCCCACCTCTCTCCTAGGCGGTCTCAACCTGCCCTGTCGCTCCGCCACAAAGATCCACTCGCGGGTGCTCCACCAGCCGACCCGACTTTAGTCTCCACATGTATCATGTATAAAGTATATAGTATATACC
>NC_041387.1:346562413-346628378 GCF_002162155.2 Triticum dicoccoides | reverse complement strand
CGCGCGGGCGGGCGCGGTGGCGCGGCCGCGGGAGGAGGGAAGGGCGGAGACGAGGCGCACCGAGGCACGGGGCCATGGGGCGCCGACCGGAGCGGGAGCGGGCGACGGCAGGGATGGGCGCAGGGGCGCTGGCCGAGGCGGGGGAGCACGGGGCCAGCGTCGCCGGAGGGAGAGAAGGCCGGGGTTGGAGGCGAGGCGACCTGGGGGAAGAGGGCGCGGCCACGGGCGCGAGGGCCACGGTGAGCGCGACGAGCGCGGGGAAAGGAGGAGACGGGGGCAGGACGGTCCGCCGCGGTTGGTGTCGCGCGTGCCCAGGGCGCGGCCGGCGCGTGCAGCCCACGGTGGAGCGGCAACGGCGTAACGGGGGGGATACGGCGCCGGTGACGGAGAAGGGAGAGGAGGAAGCTCACGGGGGGACTGTAGGGCACTGGCAGCGGGCGTGACGGCGGTCGGGGAGGACCGGCGAGGAGGAGGACGAGGCGGCGGCGACGGTCGGCGACGGGGTGGTCCGACGTAGGCGAGCGGCAAGGTGCGGGGCGTCGGGGGCTGCCCCGACCTGATCCATGCGGGGTGGAGGGATGAGGGGGCGGGCACCGGCGACAGCGCTAGGTGGCGGCGGGGTCAGCGCGGCGACGGGCGGCGCAGTCGGCCCCGATCCATGTTGGATCATGGGGAAGCGTGAGCGAGGCGAGGGGAGAGGTGGGGATCGATCCCGGTCCAGGGGAATCGAGGAAGGGAGTGGGGCGAGTGGGGGGATTAGGGTTTCGGTCGGGTGGGGGGTTAAGTGAGTGTGTGGGGGGGCCGGCTGGGCCGTGGGGTGGGCTAGCCCATTCGGGAGGCTGAGGCCAGCTGGGCCACTTGGCCCAGCGGGGGGGAGGGGTGTCCTGTTTTCTGTTTTCCTTTTTTTTATATATTTTCTTGTCTCTTTTTATTTGTAGTTTCTTTTATTTTTAGTTTTATAAAATTACCACTAGTGCCTAATTTGTATTTATCAATAAACTACTACGAGATTAATTCTTAACCCATAATAAAATAGTGTTAGCATTTTATAAATTCAATAGGCATTTGTTTAATTGTTTTCACTATTGTTTTAATTGTTTTAGGGCCTTTAAACATTTTATCAAAGTTTGGTTTCTCCACCATAATTACCTATGTATTATTTGGTTCACTCCGAACATTTAAATTTTAATATTTGAATACTTTTATTGTTTGCTCGATTTTGAATTTGAAATTCGAACTAGGTTCCGAACTAACACGAGTTTAACCACAGTAACCGAGGTGACGTGGCATCATTAGCGGGGATTACTGTAGCTTAATTACCCGGGCGTCACAATAGTTGACCGTTCAATGTTATTATACTGCCATTATCTTGTGTGCCAGAACAAAATCGGATATTTTTGCATTTTACGCAAAAAGGGCAAAAGCATCATTAGACACTTTCCATGCTCGGTCTGACCAAACTAGCTTGATAAGATCTCACAGAAGCATAAACATCTTTTTACATGTCCTGCTTGGATGAAACAAAACATAAAGTTGGAGTCTTCCGTTCGTCAACGTCAATGTTGTTTAGTTGCCACCTTTCGATAAATAAAGATTATTCAGTTCTTGTTGTGTAGTGGGGTTTATGTGTATCCAACTTCAGCCTCCAAAATAGATATCATAATGCTACACATGATGAACCCATTGAGTCGGTGCGATGCCATGTGGAAGAGGTACATGATGATAATTTTGAAGTGTGTGATCTAACTCATTTATGTTTGTGGTGTCTAGGCACACGCCCCCACAAACACTACGTAAGCAGTTCTAGAAAAACTATGCAAGCAGTCACTCACACCACGTACTACTCGTCTACTTGATAAAGAATGAAATTATGTACGTAGAACAATCTGCCTTTAAAGAGCACGTATGCCATCAAGCTTGAATTGTTCTTAATGAGTATGAGTACAATTGCCTCCACTATATCCAAGTAAAAATTTGGTTCTCAAAAGGTATGCAAATCAATACAAATTAATAGTCCAGTATTGAAGGCTTCAAATAATGTTACACATAGACAAATGTTTGAAAGAGAGAAATGATGTCATTCTATAAAATAACTCTTATGGCACAAATTGAAAACATGACCTAAATCGTAGGGGTGAGGCTGAGGAGGGCAGGCGGCGAGTGATGTGGCGTCATGGTTTGGTCACCCTCGCGCCGCGTGCCATGTGCCGTGGGTGTGCTTAGCCGAGTGTTGCCTATCGGCCACCCGGCTTATAAGATATGAAGGCTTTTGTGTTGGAAAATAAAAATAAAAGGTAATATTCAAGCCGGAGTCTTCCGTTAGAGTGCGCCCCGCCATCATGGAGCCGTCGAGTGCGGGGAGAAAGGCCACGTGGCAGGGCAGTTTGTCGAGCGTATTGTATAAAATGAGTGTTTGTCGCAGTTTGTGCCGAGATCCTTGGCTAAGCCAGACGCTTTTCTAGCTATTCTTGACATAGGGTGGTGTAAGCCAAGTGCCGTCCTGCGTCGTGTTTTTAGAGTTGACTCTTGGCGTACATAAATTTTTACTATAATGAACTGAGGTACACTCAGGTCGTGTGATCTTGTGCACTATGAAAACGGTATCGTGCACGAGTAATAATACTACAAATTTATGAAGAAGGACAGTGTGGGAAACCTAAATCTCGTAAAACCGAATGGACAGGTTCCACCCCAAGGAAGGACAAACTGAGTCGCGTGATCTTATCATACACGCATAATACAAATCTAGTAGGAGCAACGCACATGGAGAGATCAAAATCTGGTAAATATCTAAGCGCATCGTAGGTGAGCGAGATGCATGCCGTGCTTAATGATTTCCAAATAATGGAGCAATTTAATTTAAAGGACAAGAGGCGACCCCAGAGTCTGGTGCTGGTCGGCAAAGCATCGTAACACTGTTGCTGTGACAGCCTGCCGTGGCGTGCACACTGGGGGCTGCACCAACTAATACTACTACTGTACTGGACACGGAGTTTCTGCACACGAGCACATATGAGCTCTTTATCGGCACGGTTGAACGGCGTCTCGGGATGGGGTGCAGTTAATTCGTGGGTGGAATACGGGATGCGAGTTAATGATGTAAATTGAGGAATACGGGCGTGGGAACTTGTGAGCTGTCCCTGAGGAAAGAACGGAGAACCAGCCGCCGTCAGCCTGCGGGAGGCGAGCCGTGGCTCAGGAAGTTCGTCGATGTTCTAATCCGTGGAACAGGAAAAACACTTTCCTGGTTGGTAGTAGTAACTACGAGGTGGAGGGGTGGAAGTGCTCTGCTACCTGTAGGCACTCCATTGTACCATCAGCGAGGTCGGGTCTCCTGGGATCTCAGCCACCGTGGGAATGGGCCATCGCCGATGAGCAGGAGATAGAATTCCTGATGCAGCCAATTAAAAGGTAACGTACAGTTCCTCTTTCCCGCAGTACAGATTTGTGATGAATTCCTTCCCTGCGATTGACTTTCCGTTTCCGCATCTGCCGGAGCAGATTCACGGTGCTTGAGGAGGTCAATGATAGCGATGTCCCGATGGCGCCGCTGCATTAGCCCGTCGCCGGCGTCGGCGAGCTGCAGCACGCGGCGGCCCCAGAGCTGAGCAGGGACGGACAAATCTGTGCGACCCAAGCAGTGGTGGCGGCAGACTGGCAGAAAGGGAAATTTCACCCCAAAAGGCTTGATTAATGAACCTAGAAAATCCCTCGAATTGGATCCCACTAAGCGTCCGAGCTCTCCACCGGCAAGATGAACCCACAGTTTACTGGATGGGCTCGTAGGTATGAACTTACTTCCGGCTGTGATTTTGGATGTTGGTATTCAGGTCACTGTTCTCGTATATAGGCATAGTGGATAAAATTCATCCATGGCCAGGGGTAGAGCAGTCCCATTGAGGATAGATTTTTACTGGCCAAATTTTGGTATTCCATAATACAATGGGTACTCAATGGATGTATAAAATTCAGTTTAGAAAAAAAGGGTTTCACACGATTTTTGGGAGTTGCTTACAACACTATAAAATTCACTGGCAAAATCATACGCATTTCGCCAGTCTTTCATGCGAGTTTCTTACAAAATTGTAATCCGTTCTTCAGGAGTGCGACATCTTAGAATTGAGGATTGACTGCAGCATGTATTTGTGCTTTGTCGTTATCACACGATAACGAGAAATACCTTGTTGGCAGTTTGGCCAGTGTGGCCTGATAAAAATAATGTGCCTGCTGCAATAATGAACTTGCCTTTCATCGATGTGGCGACGTGCGTGCCGATCACATACACAGAGCCCTGTTACCTGAGATGTGCCTTTTAGATTTATTGGTTTATGAACCCAGCTATCTTATATGCTACTCCTTTTGTACCTAAATATATGATGTTTTGGTAGACTAAACTAGCCTACCAAAATGTCATATATTTAGGTACGGAGGGAGTAGATTGATATAGATGTTTATTTCCTGGTACAGAGATAGAAAATACGGCTACTCTAGTGGGAAGTGCATACATACATGAATTTTTAATATAGCAAGCAGACATTGATGGTGATCTAAAAAGAAAATTTAGCAATTTACTATGTTGTACCTTCATCATATAAACTAGTGGTAAATAGCTCAGGTAAGTTTTATGTTAGGAGAGCGCCAGGTGAACACTCGAATGTTACAGAACTGAGCTCAGATAGGGTTGATGTATCATAAGTCAATAAGTGCCTGAATTGGGTATCTACCATTGGAGTTGCTTATGGAGTTTGATATGGTCTTTCATATAACTAGTAGAGAAAATATGCGATTGTTCTAAGGAGGTCGTCGTTTGATGTCAGGTACCAAATTCGAAAGAAGCAGTACAAGTGTACAGCTAGAGAAGTTGCCGAAACAATTGTAGCTATTGAAACAGTGACCCAAGGTGCTGTAGCTCAAGCTAACTAGCATGCAAGGCCGACAATTGTGGCGTCATGGCAACAGATGTGTCAACAGAAAGAATTGAAAATGATGGAAGAGAGTCCAGTTCTTGAGGACTGTGCAACACATTCCAGCATCAGACAGCTCCGATGACATGAAGATAAGAGCGTCGATGAGGCACAAATACCAGTGTCTGCATTCCAGAATGATACATCATCTGCTGGTAATGGGGGGATTTTTGCAATAGATATGTGGAAGTAGATCTACGGGTTAATTGCTCTAACAAGGAATATGACTGATGATGACGCAATGCTTGATAGATAATCGAAGCACAGATTGTCGGAGGGGAACAGGTCTAGTGTCCGAACTGATGTCGAGGAACCTAAGGTTGCAAGTTGGTATGGTGAGGACAACTGTGTAAGGTGATATGGGGGATAAATTCTGATGGAAAGCCGGTTTTGAAGCATGAAGAGCCAAATGCAGGAGAGGTGATGATTTTCTATGACAAAATCCTGTCATGTACCAACATGGATCTTAGCAAGTGAGTGTAACTAAGGGATTAGCGTTATTAAATTCGAAATGAATCATGGTAGCTTCAGTACTCACTGAGGTTGTCATTTGCAGGATATGGTTCAAGCACATGGTTCCAACATTCGCTTTGCTGACGGGAGAGGACTACATCAAGGAGTTTGGACAATTACATTAGTCTTGGTTAACAACTTAAACCGGTGAGCGCTAAGATGAGTCTTCGTGTTTGCATTCATACTGCTTGTGATTTTGACCCTATGGTGGTGGAATGTGCAGATCCGGCATCACTATCTCAGGAGGTCAATTGCATATGAGGTGATCTCGATGAGAGGTAACATGGGTGAGTTGCCATGAGAGGTAACATGGGTGAGTTGCCCGACTTCATGATGGAGAAAGTCTTCTTCTGATGTGGGAGTGCTGATCTGGTACCATGTGGTTGCTTTTGGGTGGGACCTTTTTTTGTGCGAGTGAATTAATGTGCTTCTATTACTCAGTGATAAGCGTTTGGTTGGAACCTGAAGCTGTGCCTACTGTTTGCGGGTACTTGTTACTTGTTAGCTTCCATCCCAGTTTCTGATGTGGTTATGCTTGTAATCCCATTGTGTGGTAGCCTACCATTATGTATGTGTTAAATCTGAACCACTATTTTGAGCCAGCTGTGACATGTTAGCATCCATCCCGCTTGAGTAGTGTGGAAGTGCTTGTGGTCACACTGTGCCGAGACTTCATGAACTAGTGTGTGTGAGACTATGATCTGAACAAGTGATGCTGCAATTACTATTTGCTTGTGTTAGTACGTACCTACTTTTTAGCTATGAATAAAAAGAATTTGCATTAGTACTTGCGACGACAACTTGTGATGCATAGTGCGACCTGAAAAAGTTGTTCACCATGTCCGGCAGCGGTCGTGATCTGTTTTTTTTTAACAGGCGGTCGGCGGTGATCTTGTAGAAGGAGGTCAAAGACAGAGGGCTTGGTTTCCTTGGTGGCGGATCAACGTATTAATTGCAGCAACGTGGCAGTGGGTAGACGGCTAAGAAGGTATAGGATGTCGGTCTAGCACGTCATATTTTATCTGGGCCGGAAAGTACTTGACGGGCGCAGGTGTAATGAATGCGACGCAGAGGTGGGCCATCGCTCAAAGAAATAATCATGTAGGACTCCCTATACGAGCTAAAATACAAGCGGGAGTGTGAATCTGGAAGAAAGCAGACGGATGTGATAAAGTGTGCAGGTGTGCTCGGGCTCATAAGAGCACTTCCGCTACTGTAATCAACTAATCAGTAGTATTCCCTCCGTTTGGAATTATTTGTCACAATGATGAATGTATCTACAACTGTATCTACAACTAAAATACATCTAGATACATTTATTTCTTAAACGAGTAATTTCGAATGGAGGGAGTAGTACGTAGCAGTAAGCACTAGTAGTTGGGATCACAGAAAAAGTCTCCGCGTCAGCTATAGATATACAGGCCGGGGTAGCTAGTAATTTGTGCCAACTTGATAAGCATGACATAAATCAAATGCGGTAAGTGAAGTACGGCTGACGACCTCAATGGAGTACTACCTATCTTCATCCCCACACGTTTAAGCTAATATAATCTCTCTCCCATCTCGACCTTCACCTCCCCTTGTGTACTTGCTCCGTTTTTAAATATAAGTCTTTTTTAGAGATTGCACTACAAACTACTCCCTCCGTTTCTAAATATAAGTCTTTGTAGAGATTTCATTATGAACCATATACGGATGTATATAGATGTATTTTAATGTGTAGATTCATTCATTTTGCTTCATATGTGTTTTATAGTGAAATCTCTTCAAAGACTTATACTAAGGAATGGAGGAAGTACATACGAATGTATATAGACATATTTTAAAGTGTAGATTCACTCATTTTGTTGTGTATGTAGTCTATAGTGCAATCTTTAAAAAGACTTATATATTTAGGAAGGGAGGAGGAAGGGAGTAGTTGCATGTGCATGTGTGTATAAATATAACACATACACTCAGACCTCAATGGTTACAGAAAGCCCCATACCTCCCATAATCAAGTAGAAGTAGTAGAAGAGTTAATTCTTCAACTCATGGGAGGCGCAAGGTGGTGCCTTGGTGCTGAACTCTGGACGCCCAAGGTCAAGGTACACTCCTCGGCCTCCTGTTCGTCGCAGAAGCGGCTACTCCCAGAAGACACACCGACCGCCGATGCTCCTCCGGCTGAGGAGCCAGCGGCGGCGGTCGGCCAAGGCCAAGTCGTCAAAGGCGAAGGCGAAGGGGTCGGGGAAGAGCACAGGAGCCAGCAGAGGGAGGTGTTCACCATCTGGATGAAATCGCTGGTGCTCAACGGGAGCGGCTGCACGGTCTTCGACTCCCGCGGCCGCATCGTCTACCGCGTCGACAACTACGGCTCCCACCGCTCCGTGGACGTGTGCCTCATGGACATCACGGGGAGCGTGGTGCTCCAGGTCCTCGAGAAGTTCCGGAGGTGGGAGGGATACAGGTGCGGCGGGTGGGACCGCGCCGACGCGCCGCGACGGCTGCCGTGGTTCACGGTGGTGAGCAACAAGTGGAGCCGCGGCCCGCGCTGCGAGTTCAGGAGCGACGGCCACGCGGTGCGCTACAAGATGGACGGCGGCAGGCGGCGGCAGCAGGCGGCGCGCGCCTCGTGGATCGTGGACGACGCCACCGGGCTGGCCGTGGCGGAGGTGAAGAGGAAGCTGACGGCGACGGGGGTGTCCCTGGGCGAGGACGTGCTGACGCTGGTGGTGGAGCCCAACGTGGACCACTCGCTCATCATGGGGCTCCTTGTGGTGCATGGCCTCATAAACCACTCCATGTGATCGCATCGTACGTGCAGGGACACAGGGTGTAATTATCTTGTTAGATGCATGCTCAGATGCATCCTGCAGACACCAGTCTTCTTCTTTCTTTGGAAAACCTTTTGTGGCGTGATTTGTTTAGGCGTGAGGTCTGCCAATCAGTTAAGCAAAAATAAGTTTATGTTCAATCATGGAGTACGTAGTATTTGGCGCCCCATCGAAAGCACGCTGCATGCGCTTCTTCAAGATCAAGGAGGCCACCGATCGGCTGCTTCATGCACCCAGCAAGTCTCCATTCAGTTAACTTTTTTTAGAAAAGGTTCACTGAATGGAGACTTGCTGTGCTGTCTCATGCACGACAATACCAATGAGGGTTCCTGCTCAACTTCTGGAGGTTCAGTAAGCGTTTCCCTTCTTTTTTTCCCTTTTTCCTTTTTTTTTGTGATAAAGCGTTTCCTTTTTTCAACAAGACAAAAGACTTTCATTTTCATCATTTAAGAAGAAGAAGAAGAAGAAGAAGAAGAGGAGGAGGAGGATTGTGCAGTTAGTTCATGAAAAGAAACAGGCACAAAAACGTTACAAAACACGCCCACAAGTGCCATCGTCATCACTCATCGTCCTCGATCCAACTATTTCGACTTCTTCACCATCGACGTCCATAGGAATGAATGTATGTAAGACCATTATTTGTGAGAGAGACGACTAGACTATTCTTCAGTCCACAATAATATGAGACGTGCAGATCCATCGCAAGTAAGACTGCTGGAATGATCTCATCCACTTGATCATGTAAATGTCGGCAAGTCCCGAGGAAGAATTCTCATTTTCCAAAAAAAGAAATACTTGCAAAGACTCGAAAACCAGAGACCAGAGGAATAAGACAGAGAAAAGATCATGCACGCAGCCTTTTGGCTCTTGGGCACCAGTTGTCCGGGTGTATGAATTTCTTTTTCCAAAAATTTATATGCATGCAGATTTCGATGAAACGCCCAAACTTGTTTTTGCACAGGATACTAAAAATTGTTTACTGGGCCTAGAACGAAAATGCAAAGGATTCTTTTGGATTGAAGTTTCAAGGAGAGGTTCGAGTGGATACCACCTGCACAATTCTGACTCAATACAATTTGCCCGGTAGCGTGATTATACACGCAGGCCGGGCGAAAAGGATACAATCATCTCCAATAATGAGATATTGAGCCGTCAAAGATTACGACACCAAGCATGGAAATGCACTAGTACTACATCATTCTCGTTCCAGTTGCGTGATACTACACGCAGGCGCCACCAAGGGGCTAAATGAGAATAATCATCTCCAGTAATGTGACAAAAAAGAAAAGAAAAATCTCTACAGGGGACTCAAATCGTCGAAGCACCAAGTAATGAATTAATCTTCTGGTTAATAAAATAAAATGAATATTTCCCTGAACTGACCACAGTAACAAGTTAATTGACCTGGCCTGATTCTCATTCATACTGTACACTTGCACAGGCTCTACAACTTGCAATCTAAACAAAGATTCTCAATAATAAACCGACGAAAAACGATGGCCGGCCCGACTGCTACAAATACAAATCTATCTCCTTTGGATGGTGATGCGCTGGAGCAGGCCATGTCTGCTGTGCTCTTGTTGACCTGCCACAAGGCATCAACCAGATTTGCATCCCTCCGTTGCTCTCACTGTGACGGTCCCTTCTTGATCTGATGCCTACACTTCTTTTTGCTGTAGCCCCCCTCCAATCGCAGCCATTGCTCTGTGCTAACGTTTATCATGTATGTACATGCTCTCAACATCGCTACATGAAGTAGCTTAGCGTTGTCGTTTTCCTCGACCCACCTTCTCCGTAGACATCATTCCACTGAACAAGCTCATTCATATTCGTTGAATCACAAGATACACTTGCACAAACCTACAACCAAGTGACATACAAGGTCAGGACATTCTATCAGGCAGCACAATTTCTTTCTTCTATATCAGGGTTTAAAAATACTTAGCATGATACAGCACAGCTACCGACCCACAGCACAAACTCATAGTCACAATAACTTACCTGTTCATGTGCATGTTTGAAATCACTTATTCTCAAGGCACGGACATCATTGCTAGAACATGGCCTGCTTTCTGCTTCTGCCAAAGCTCTCTCCTGCAAGCGGACACACAAAAGGTCAAATCCATTTCACATCATCCATCACTGTCAAATATAAATACAGAAGATGGCCATGTTCCATTGATTTCATTACTAATCTATATACTACTTCCTCTGTCCCAAAATAAGTGTCAAGTTGAGACATTTATTTTGGGACGGAGGGAGTACCTCTTTTGCAAAATATAAGGCATAGTTTTGGACGTACAGATTCAAGATTTGACCAATAATTAGTCCAATAATGAATAGGCTATGCATTAATACTGCATCAGAGGTTTATGGTCAAAGGTCAAGTACGGACAGTCAAACTACACCCTATATTTTGGAACGGAGGGGGATATATACAACCATAATAACGCTACATAACAAAGAACTATACAAGTTTGGGGGGATAGAAGTAACCTTTTTCTCCTTTTCAAGGAGCTCTCTAATAGGAAGATGAGCAGCAGTCACACAAAGATTCTGAAAAGTAATTGCAAAAGAGCATGAGCATAGTACTCCCTCCGTTCCTAAATATTTGTCTTTCTAGAGATTTCAACAAGTGACTACATACGGAGCAAAATGAGTTAATCTACACTCTAAAATATGTCTATATGCATCCGTATGTGATAGTCCATTTGAAATCTCTAAAAAGACAAATATTTAGGAACGGTGGGAATAGAAAAGAAACGTGTTTGCCGCAGGACTCATTATAGTAGTACAATACCTTAAGATCACTGCCCGAGTATCCTTCCGTCAAGTTAGCAATGGCTTCAAGATCTAGGTCATCTGCCAAATCTTCTTTGGAAAGTATGACGCTAATAATCTTTCTTCTATTTGATGCATCAGGCAAATTCACCATCAACCTAAAGAAAACAATTTCCATAAAATGATCAGTCAATAAACTATAATTTCTCAGAGTATCAGAATATGAATCCTAAGAAAGAACTGAAAAATCACCTCCTTGGAAGCCTCCTAATAACAGCTTCATCAAGGTCAAATGGCCTATTAGTCGCAGCAAGGACTAATACGCGTTCTTTATCTTTTGTTCTTAGCCCATCCCAGTTCACCATAAACTCGTTTTTCATCTTGCGCATGGCTTCATGCTCTCCAGGGTTCTCACGTCTACCCAACATGCCATCAACCTAAAAAATGTAAAAACGGCAAGAAAATAAGCAGCGCCCTTCAGGATTAACAACAAACTTAGCAAGTATGTACCCATACAGTGCAACAAAATTATCTATATTGAATAGTCACAGTTGCATTACCTCATCTACGAAAATGACACTTGGAGCAATTTTGCTTGCCAGTGAAAACACAGCTTTCACGTACTTCTCTCCTTCACCAAACCACTGCAACAACAGGTCATTTAGAGCTGATGATGCAAACACCCGGAATGCAGAAATAAAGCAAGACATCAGCCAATCCTATCAAATGGAATACCTTTGAGGATATACTTGACATTGATATGTTTATGAAATTAGCACCAGCCTCTGTTGCCACAGCTTTTGCAAGCATCGTCTTCCCCGTACCAGGCGGACCAAAAAGTAATATTCCTTTACATGGCTAGCATAACAAAAGTAACAATAGTCAGCTTAGAAATAAAAGGTTCCACTATTTCATAAACAGAACAAATGATCATAACTTTGCTAAATAATACTCCCTCTGTTCCAGAATATAAGGTGTATTGATTTCCATGCAAGTCAACCATTTGAATGTTTGACCAAGATTATTGAATAAAATAAAAACATCTGCAATACCTAGTAGATAAAATATGAAACTACCTTTTATGAAGGATCAAATGGTATAAATTTAAATTTCATGTTGTAGAGATACTAATATATTTTTTCTAAAAACTCGGTGAAACATGCACTCATTTGATATTTGAAAAAACAAATACACCTTATATAAAGGAACGGAGGGAGTGGTAACTATATTTTGCTATTCAGATTGGCATATATAACTTCTTTCACCATGTTCATTAGGTGCCTTATTTACTGGGCAACTCCCAAAACCAAAAGGTGAAAGGCATAAACTTTAAGTTATGATCAACTGACCACCAAGAGAATAAACTTGCTTCACTTGCTAGTTTTTATATTAAATGACAAAAGGCAAGACAAGTAATACGTTGATACTATATAGCATATCTAAAAAAAAAAAGTTCCTAAGAGCCTGCTTTTTTAGTATTTCTTGGTAAAGTTTTGGCGTTTCATTAATATTTGACTTCAAAACAGAATCTTTACCAAGAAACACCATTTTTTCAAACAGCTTTTAATAAAGTATATAAATAATATATACCTTCATAAGTTGTCCTTTGGAAAACAATTCAGGCCTTTGCAAGGGCAGCATCACTAACTCCTTCAGAGTTTCCTTGACACTTTCGAGTGCTCCGATGTCCTCAAATGTAACTCCTATTTCATCTGGAGGGATAACATCGGCAAGAAGCTTCTTTTCAAATTCGTTTTCCATAGTAATGTCCTGTCATTGTTGGAAAGAATAGTTAGCTCTATTCATTTGTAATGATTTCATATAGTTATAGCACTGTAGCATAATCAGCGATAGTTTCTTCTCAGCTACTAGAAGCTCCCACATCAGGTGGAGTCTGGGGAAGGATTATACAAGGCAAGCCTTACCCCTGCACAGTGCAATGCAGAGAGGTTTCGTTGAACTCAGGACCTCTTGGCACAAGTGGGGAGAGTACCTCACCACTGCGCCAGGCCTGTCCCTTCATGAACAGTATGCATAAAACAGTACAAATGCTTAAGAAAGGGGATATACTAAAAGAAGGCATACCTTAAGTGACTTCCTTTTGTTGCTGGTCTTAGGGCCAGACTGGATACTTACCAACATATCAACTCCATGCTTCAGACTGGAATGGTCAATAAAGGTTAAATGATTAAGTTCATGAGGGACCCGAATAAATTGTGTAGTCAACTTGGTGGAAAACAAAAAAATAGATGGGGGACCTTTCACTAGATAGGGAAAACTGCAAATCAATTGAAGGGTCAGGGTTTGTAGCTGTTAAGTGCTTTAGTTGATGGCTCAAAGCAAAACCAACTATCGTATCAATACCTGAAAAATAAACATAATGAACACATCATGCAATTGGACAAAATTGTAACTTGGCAGAAACTTGAGTAGAAATGCTACTCACACTCATTTGTAAGGGTGCGATCCTTGACACATACTGTCTCAAGATCAGAGCATTCCAAGCCAATCCGCGTTAGAAACTGAAAGGAATTGCAGACGGATATTAACAAAACCAATAAAATTCTAATTAAGAATAACAAATAAGTTCATGGGAGTGACGAGTCCATTTAGTAACCAAACTGGAAACATTATAGCAAAGTCAATGATAATCCTATCAAAACACACCCACTTGCTTAGCTCCCGGTAGATGGTAAAAGAGAAGCTATATTTCTCTAGTTACTCACAGAATTTCTGAAACTGTTACATGCTTTGACACAAATCTAGAGATGAATAAGAATAATAAAATAGCACAGCACCATAAGCTTCAAGGTATGCAACATGAACAGATGTCAAAGCCAAGACCGGCGCTATATGCTTATCTTTATTTATAATTTACAAAACACCAACAATACTAGCTCAAACAAAACAACAGATTAAAGAAAGATAAACAGTACCCAGAACACTTAATGAAAGCAACAGAGTATACTCGTAAACAAATAATTGCAAACATTCTTAGGTGAGAAATGTTTTTAGAACTGTGACTTACAGAGCGTATTTTTGAAGTGTTATCATTTGCTTTAAGAATTTCGATATCTTGATCTAACATCTGGTTCCACCGTGAAAGCTCAACTTCATCCTGTAAACAGTTCTTCCAGATGTTAAGATAACAGAAGGGACTACACACGAGATGAACTATTCTTTCAGATTAACTCGAGTAACATACTTGTGGTGGTTGGATCGTCACTTTATTTGGGAAAATCTTTGTTAGATGCCTCATCCCCTTTGACATTTCCTTACTTTTATCATGTACCCGGTCCAAGTCCTGCATTTCCTTGTGTCAGTTTGTAACAAGAATGCACCAATGTGGTGGAGAATGAAGACTTCTGAAATCATAACGTGCACGTCGCCTAGTTTTTTTAACAACTAGAAGTCAAATGATGGAAAAGATCTACAAAAGAAGCCACAGAGAATTTTAAAAAAAACGCTGTTCCTAAATGCATGATGTCGCACTAGTTCGCCACAAAAGTGTCGCTGGCAATAATGGAGGCACAAGTGTAGCAAAAGTTGGCAAAAGGTTATATGTATGACACATGCACTACATGAGTAATAAAGTGGCAAGCCACAGCTGTGGTCAGGAACACATACCTAAGAAATAGTGTCACTTGTGCCCACAACGTTAGGCGTGACAGACTGTGGCTGGGAACCAAACACTAACAGACTCGTAAAAAAGGGCTAAGTATCTTCTTCGTAGGTTTACGTATTACTGTTAGGATTGTTGTGTCCTATGCCAATAAATGACACCGGAAAAGGAGAAGGCTTACTAGGGGAATGCTGTGTATCCACCGGCACACCCAAAATTTTGAAGAACTTCCGAGGAATCAGCCCTTCAGGCATCCACTATTCATCATCTTGAAACGCAACCCATGGGTCCACTTGTATGGTACTATTGGCAAATTTCAAACTTAATGTTGGATTTGTGATGGTATGAAACCATCATGCAAGACTATAAATTATGTGTATTAATTGTCAAATGTGCAACCCACAGAAAAAATCTGGCCTGACAATGCCAAAGGAAGATACTATTGATCCACTTGTATGGTACTATTGGCAAATTTAAAACTTAATGTTGGATTTGTGATGGTATGAAACCATCATGCAAGACTATAAAATTATGTGTATTAATTATCAAATGTGCAACCCACAGAAAAAATCTGGCCTGACAATGCCAAAGGAAGATACATAAAAGGGAAAAAAAATTGGTCCAAGGTTGAACTGAGGTCCCACATATTTCCTGCGAAAGGAATTCCCGAAGAGAAACATTATTTCCAACACAGTTAACTAATATAGGTGTGTTTTAGTGTTATATGTGAGATGATGAGGGAAATGAATGTGTGTGTGTGCAGGATAGCCATTAGTCATGAGTTAGCTAAGCAGGTAGGGTACAAGGTAGAACTACAGTTTGGCTGCGAAACTACCCAAGGGAAATTGAAATGACGTCAAAACGTTGATTGCACCCCTGTTGCTAGCTAATTGAAGTTCTGAAGAAACTAATATAGGTCATAAACATAAACTATTTTCGCAACAAATGGTAATATTTGGTACAGTACAATTAGAAGCTACCTGCAATGCAAGGTCAAGAATTGCTTGGCTATAAGGGAACTTTGAAAGGAAAAGAGACCCCGCATTTGCCTGCATGTACAAGTATCTCTGTTAGCTATAAGTGACAAGTTAACCACGCAAAAGATTTAGAAAGAGCATTCATAGATCACAATAAACAAACTCTACAAACAGTACCTTCTCTTTGCGACTGTCAGGCTGGATATGAGAACCAACAATAAAAACACCTGCCGGGAAATGTTCGAGCTTGCTCTTCAGACCATAATAGGAATCATTATTCCCACATATTTTTTCTGTGTCTTTCAGAAATAGGACCATAGGACCATGCTGTATTTCTTCAGAGATATACTGTGGAACACACACAGTTAATAAGGAAAGCAAAAATAACATTGATGCAGATCATGGTTAAATTAATGCATAGATGTACATACCTGAATGATCACATCAAATGGGTGTTTGGATCTATTTTCCCATCCTGGACTGTCGAGGCATAAAGAATCAACTGAAATGACAGTAGATTGGAATTCAAATAAGCAAGTGAACTGTACTGAACTTCACTGTTGCAGTAACCATAAAATTTAAGCACAACTAGCAAACACTCACTTTATCGTCATTGCTTTAGAAAAAAATGAACACACCAATGACTAACCTGGACAAAACAAGCCATGATCAACTTCACAACTGCCTCCAAGATCAATACCTCCTGGGATTTGTTCATCAAACCTTACACCAACCTTTGATGATCTATTTTCTTCGAAAGGAAGACATATTTGACCTAGCGAGCCAAATTCTGGAGGACTACAGATCAAACAATCTAACATCAGCCAGAGGCAGCATTATAGGACATTAAGTTGCAGGTAATAACAACAATGAGAAGTTTGTATGCTTTCCCAGGGCGAGACATCCACATCTTCATAAACCTCAGGAAGCAACGAAAGACAGTAGACAAATCCAAAAAATAGCACCCTCTTTATTTTGTTCGTTGAAAACCAAAAAATCAAACAATTTCATTCAAAATAGAATGACTGCAAATAGTTGCAGGAAGTGCAAATAGTGCCAAGACAATGAATACCTATGTCCGTCAAGGATAACGTTTGTCGGCAGTAATGAACCAATGTACCTCACTCTATCACCTGAACAAAAATCAGATTATCAATGACATTTATTTTTACAGATATACCAAAACATTTGAACCACGTTCCAGAGTATCATTGATACTACTGATCAGCCATGCACTTGCACCAAAAAAAGACGATAGCCTACAAAATATTGCAAAATATCAACGTGCTTACCTTTTTTGTATGACTCTAATTCCTTGGAAGTCTGCCCCTGAAACAAGAAATATATGTTTTGAGTTTCTCAATTAGTTAAATATATTACCAAACAAAATACAGACTACTCTTATGGTCTAGAATCACACAAAAGCAAGGTTTTTTTGTCTTTTTTGCAAAACGAACTACAGGAAGATGAGTAAACCATTTATGTCGATAAGTTGATAAAGAAAACAGAGAACAAACAGTAATGTCGATAAGGAAACGTGGGTAATTGCTAAGAAGCTTACACTGAACAGCATTGAAGAATCGACTGTGAGCAACCTTGCACCAAAATGTTTTGCAAGTGCCTTCACCAGATATTGTTGGTAGATCTCAGTCCCTGTAAAGATAGGTTGCTGCACTTAATATACTTGTACAGATCTTTGTAAAATTAGCAAAGCTACAATACAATACCAAGCTTACAACAAGTGCACGGTAGATACCTGCCGGACCGGATAGCAATGCTCGTTGGCCGAGAGAAGAAATGTGTCTGGTAAACTCAATATAGTCTTTGCGTTGTAAATGCACAAATGCTGATGACAGAAGAGCACATTTGGTATCCTCGCTGCAAAGACAACTAGTATCAGGAGACTGTTCTTAATCATGGAACAAAATTAAACCAACACATTACATCTGTGATCGCTAACAAAGAGATCATCATACAGATTATCCAGGTATCCTAATTGATCATGCAGTTAGTAATACTTAGAGGGAATAGGAGCAACATATGCTGAACACCGAGCATCTTATCACATGTTCAAAATTATGATGCACATAAGACATATATTTACCAACTCCATACCCCAGATGAGGACAGACCAATATCACATGTAATAACTAAGTATATTTACAAGATATTATAAGAATTTACCTTAGATAATATGGAAAATTATCAAATGACTCAGATATGTCACTAGCATCATGTGTTGCATTTTTTAGATCCTCCTTTGATAGTTGAGACCGGGCAGACTGTGTACTTTCTTCAGAGTTAGACTGGTCCTCCCTTGTTTTACAGAAACTACCAAATATATCTGGATCCGCTGATGATCCTGCAAAAGGTGATTTACCTTAGCAGCCTTTTTACCACAATAAAGTGCAAATTTAAAATAAAATACATTAGTCTCACCAATAGGCATCAATGGAGTCAATGGAGGTCGGCTTTTACCAAAGTAAAAGGATGGTAATTTGGGTCCTTTAGATGACAGATGATCTTGAATATCTTTGATAAGTGAATGTTGCCCCTGATGGATACTACTGCAAGTAGAGGAAAACGCTGAAGTGCTTGATTTGTCCTGCTGGTGTTGCTGAAATATCTATCATCACATTAATTAAGGACTTCAAACAGCAACAACTTTATTTGCCTAACCATTGCATACTACTTCAACTGAACAATAGAACCAAAGCTCCTTCATCAGTGTAGACCACAAACAGAACCAGCAACCTATGCTGCATATAGACGGCAGGCAATAAAAAAAAGGATACGTAAGCATGCCTCAAAGGTGAACTGAAGACAATTTCATCCCCTCCATTTAAGGTAACTTTAGCATTCTTGTCCAAAGCCTTGCCATTTACACGAACAACTTTGGGCTCGTGTATTTCAAGTAGAGCACCTCGCTGATATCAAAAGGTCAACATAAAAAAAAGGGGTAAATAGGAGGTAAACCAAGTGCATAACACTGGAACTCCTAAATTTTCCAAGAAAATTTATACCTTAGTAGCAAGCTTCAGTTTACAAACAAGTGAGCTAGTAGATGACTCGCCCAGTCTCAAATCATATTGTGCTCCATAACCAACAGTAAAATAGGAGGAATGAATAGGAAGGGAAGGATCCTGCAAAACGGATAGAAATGCAGTCAACTAAATGAAGAGCTGCTAGTATGTGATGAATTTG
Organism: Triticum dicoccoides; assembly: GCF_002162155.2. Lineage (NCBI taxonomy): Eukaryota > Viridiplantae > Streptophyta > Magnoliopsida > Poales > Poaceae > Triticum > Triticum dicoccoides. The sequence goes on along the minus strand of NC_041387.1, from coordinate 346,609,504 downwards.
TTAAGTATTATGTAGTCTCTTCTAATCAAAATAATGAAATACAAATATTTAGGCAATTAACCTTGAAGGTTAGACTTGAATCACAGTTATGTAAAATTGTACAATATAAGTCAATGATCACTACTTCCAAACCAAAAAAATTTAAAAGATTGACACCAAAGCTCAAGAAGTAGCAAAAACACAATGCCCCGAACAGTAAGCATGGTGTTCGACAAGTTATCTGATTGCAAATTCCCCATAATCCAACATTGTATGTCTCTACTAGTAGCAAAGAATTGTATAAATATATCTCAATTCAGGACGCAGGACCAGGACACTGAAGAGAAATATTTCTATGAGATGCTGAATACATCCCAACGTGATGAAAAAGGAGCGAGCAATTCAGCAAACATGTTGGTTGGAAAATCAAGGGTTTCGTGTAACAGTGTAGAAATACACACTTCAGACTGAAATGAAATGCTTTCACCAAAAAGATTGTTTGCCAAAACAACTATTCTGAGAGGGAAGACAACGAGGTTTAACAGCAGGCGTTTTGTATAAACAGAGAAGTGCTGATGATGGTATTGGCAAAAGTATTCTAAGTGCATAGAGAAAAAGGGGAAGTCAAAGCAATTCGATTTGATGAGAAAGAAGACGCACCGTGGCATACTGTGAGATTAGTCTGCACCAGGGCTCCTGGCGCCTGCTGCCCAGTGCGCCCTGGCGTTTGTTGGATGTGGCCTTGGCAGACAAATCCTTGGCCCTCTTCAACATTGCAGATAAATCTTTGTCAGCGGCGCCACGCTTATGCCCTGCGCAAGCGAGAAAAATCATCAGACCCAAAGGCCCCGGCCGAAAAGGGACGTCTTTGGGCGCCACCAGAATCCAAAAGGTTAGGCTCGTACCGTCCGAATTCGACGCCGCGTCCCCTGACCTCAGGAAGGCCTCCAGCCTGTCCATGGCGCCGGTGAGCGCCTGGAGGCCGGTGGTGTCCGGCGGTGCGACCGGCGGACCGGTGGCGATAGCCGCCGCATCTGTCGCCGGCGCGGCCGTCTTGGTGGTATCCTCCTGGGGCGCCGTAGCCTGCGAAGAAGAAGAGCGTCGTGTGATGAGCAAGGGCGGATCAAGGCGAGCGCGGCGCATGCAGGGGGGAGATCCGGACCTTGGCGCGCTTGCCGGGCCTGCGAGCGCCCGACGACTGGGCCTCGGCCCCCGGCGCCTGGTCGGACGGAGACGGCGGCGGCGGCGAGCCCTTGTCGTCGTCGTCCGAGGGGCGCTTGGCCGCGGCGCTCCGCCTGGTGTCGACCATCGTTCCGTGTGGGATCGGCGGGCGTGGATAGCAGGCAAGGAAGGAAGGAAGGAACCAAAACGTTGGCGTTGTTGCGTCGCGGAGAGAAAAAGAAGGCAGAAAGGAAATCGAAGGGGCAAATATAATAGGCGGCGCCGCGGCGACCACCAATGATACGGCAGCGGCGCGACAGGTTAGACTGTGCTGTCGAGGGTCGGCAAGCGATTAGGATTGATCCCCAGGGGGCTCCCGGCCAATTTTTATCTATCCATATCGATGGGCGGGTCGGGTCCGTCGGCATTGCGTGCCGAGTTATTGGCGGTTCCGTTCCGTAGGGGTTCCTAACGTTAAAACGGGAAAGTTAAGTGATTCGATTCGATTCGGTTTTAGGGGCTCTCGTTTCGGACCTTTTTTTTTCAGGCTAATAGAGAGCTTTATATTTTTTTTGTGAGAGCTTTATTATATTAACTAGCAAACATGTCCGTGCGTTGCAACGGGAGAGAAAAATTTACATGCTAGGCAAATAAGTTTGACTCAATACCCTAACATATGAGCGTTCTCTATTTTAACACAGTGACTCGCGATGTTGCGAACATGTTTTATAATTTGCGAACAGTTTTGTAAATTCTAATATTTATTGAAACTGCGAAAATTTTATGATTTCACAGACATTTCTGAATTCATAAACATTTTATGATTTCTCAAACATGTTTTTCAAAATTTGCAATGTTTTGAAATTTGAAAATATCAAATTAATTTAAAAAGGAGAAAACAAAAAAAAGAAATGAGAAAATAAAAGAAAAATACAAAGATGAAATGAAAAAAATAGGGGAATCACGCCCTGCGTGCCGGCCCATGAACACGCACTGGAGGAGGGGAGGTGCATCACAAAAAGAGGGGAAATATTTGCAGAACTTGAGGATAAAGAATTACACTCTAGCCAAATAAGTATGACTCAATACCCTGACATATGCGATATCCACGTGATCGCAATGTAGTTGACATGATAAATCCCAAGGCAATGAGCTTGCCATTGCACGGCACACTTTTAAACTTTTAAAACAAATCTCATCGACCACAAACTTGCAAATTTTTTGAGTTTTTCAATATTTTCTAAAATTTCGTGGACATTTTTGTCATATTCATGAATTTGTTTTGAATACACGATTTTTTTTCAAAATCATGAACTTAGTTTTATTTCCTGTCATTTTTTTCGAAATTTTGATTTTTTTAAGAATTTGCAAACACTCTTCTAAAATCACTAATATTTTTAAAATTGCGAATTTTTTATGATGTCCCACACATTTTTGAAATCACAAATATTTTATGATTTCTCGAACATGATTTAAAAATTTTGCAATGTTTTGAAATTTGGAAAATCTCAAATTAATTTAAAGAAGGAAAAACACAAAAAAAAGAAATGAGAAAAAAAAGACAAAAGACAAAATGCAATAAAAAGAAAAAGAAAAAAAACATAGGCGTCACGCCCTCCGGGCCGGCCCATGAACGCACACTGGGTGGGGAAGGGAGGTGCGTGACAAAAATGGCTGGGAAAATTGGGTGGGGAAGGGAGGTGCGTGACAAAAATGGCTGGGAAAATTAGTAGAACCTGGGATTCGAACCCTGGTGTCCGCGGTGGGACAGAAAGGCTTGCGCCACTGCGCCATCTCAGAGTTTCTGCTATGCATGCAGTATCACCTTTATATAACAGCTGATAACGACGACGAATTTGGAAGAAAACTAATCGTTTTTTTATTTAACTTACGGGTGGCATTGGCGGGTAATTCTTACCAACTTCGAGGGTATTTTTTATGACGTACGACAGAAACCTAATTTGCTTTATTATTAGGTAGAGATTTTATCGGATGTCCCCGAAGGGACGAGAGCTTTATATTAATGAAAGGTATTCGCTGGGCAGTCCGCCAACAAGGCACTGACCAGGAATCCGGGAGTGTTATCGAGCCAACTATCGGTCTTCTCAATGGTGCAAGCATGTTTTGCACAGATGTGAGCCGGCCCATTAGCTGATCTTACAACATGACAAATATCAAAAGATGAAAAACTAGTGATAAGTTCTCCAATATCTAACAGAATAGGAGCCACGACCGAACGAGAGTCGTGGCGAGTAGCCCAGAGGTTCACAACCTCCAAAGAGTCCGTCTCCATGATTACGTTTGAAAAGCCCCTCGGTTTAGCGAAGATCACACCGTCCCGCACCGCCAAAGCTTCAGCTATGAGAGAATCTGTTACCCCAAGATAGGGCTTGCTCCAGGCTCCTTGGAAGGCGGTCGAGGAACGAGCGACGCCTCCTGCACCACCCTTGCCGCCATCTAGATTGATGGTTGCGTCCGTGTTGATCTTGGTGAATCCTGGGTCTGGAGGGCGCCAACCGTGTCCCGGCATCATTAGCGCCTGCTGCTGGGGAATGTCCAGGAGCGCTAGTGTCTCCCTCGTGCGGCAAACCGAGGTCGCCGGATCAAGCATGTCCTCGCCATGAGTCAGCTTGTTCCTCGAGTGCCATATAGACCACATCACCGAGACGAGTATCGAACGGTCCCTGGTAGTGATTGTGTCGTTGCAGATGACATCCTTTGCCCAGGTGAGGGGTTGGAGTGTGGGTATGTCGAAGTCAAACAGCTGCTCGGCCTCTCCCCAAAACTGCTTTGCATGGTTGCACCTGATTAGAGCATGTTCCAAGTCCTCATCATGAGCCATGCAGAGCTTGCAGGTTCCTTGTTCTCGCAGGTGTCGATATAGCAGAGTACATTCATCAGGTAAAATGCCTCTCAACACCCGCCAATAAAAGACCCTGACCTTGGGCAGCACCTTCAGTTTCCATAGCTTATTCCATACCTGTTGCTCATCGATTGGAGTTCCGGTATCCTGCCCTTCCTCTTGAGCTTGACGCTTGTTGCGAGTCACTAGAGCTCGATACGCTGATTTAACGGTATAGTTGCCTGAAACTTCATGTGCCCATGCTAGAAAGTCCTCGCCACCTCCGGTTCTCAGGGGAATGTTCAAGATTGCTGCCGCATCAGGTGGCTGGAATGATTCTTGAATAAGATCCCGCCGCCATGTCCAGTTGTACGTATCAATAAGTTCACTGACCTTTGACACCAAATCTGATATCCTGGGAGTGGGAATAAAGTTGGCTATGCCGGGCACCCATGGGTCAGACCATGTGGATATAGAAGATCCGTCGCCGACCCGCATAATGAGCCCCGTTTGCAGCGCTTCCCGTCCGACGATGATCGCCCTCCAAGTGGTCGAGGAGGAACCCGGTGTTGAAGCCTGCATAAAATCAGAATTGGGGTAATATTTTCCTTTCAGAACTCGACCACACAAGGTTTTAGGATTTGTCATAAGCCGCCAGCCTTGTTTGCCAAGCATTGCTAAGTTGAATAGATGGAGGTCCCGGAAACCCATGCCTCCTTTGCACTTGGGTGTTGCAAGCTTCTTCCATGATATCCAGTGCAGAGCCCGTTTGTCAATGGAACTGCTCCACCAAAACGTGGCCATGCAAGAAGTTAAGCTCTTGCATACCTTCTTTATCAGTAGAAAAACACTCATGCTGAATGTGGGGATAGCTTGTGCGATGGATTTGATGAGAGTTTCCCTTCCCACGCACGCAAACAATCTCTCTGACCATCCTTGCATGCAGCTTCTTGATCTTTCCCTAATGTGTTGGAATGTGCCGCTGGTGATCCTACCCACGGCTGTTGGGAGACCAAGGTAACGCTCGCTGAAGGTTTCAGCGTGTACATCAAGGGTGGTTTTGATAAGCTGTCGCTGGTCCAGTGGGGTATTTGGACTGAAGAAGATAGCACTCTTCTCTCTATTGACACATTGACCAGAGGCAGTACCATAGATGCGTAAGATCGCATTCAATCTGTTCGCACTCACCGTATCAGCCTTCATGAAGATGAGGCTGTCATCTGCAGAGAGCAGATGGTTTACCCAAGGGGTGTGAAAGTTGACTCGTATCCCTCTATCCACTGTGCCATAGAATTTGAGAAAGGAAGAAAAGCCTTCTGCACATAGTAGAAAAAGAAACAGCGACATCGGGCAGCCCTGCCGCAAACCCCAAGTTGGGTTGAAGAAAGGCAATAGTTCTCCATTAACGCGTACTGAGAAATGCACTGATGTTACACACTTCATAACAAGTCTGACTAGGTCTGCGCCAAAACCAATCTTGGTTAGAATAGCTTCCAAATAACTCCATTCAACTCGGTCATACGCTTTCATCATACCAAGTTTGATTGCGCAAGAGTAGTTCTTCCCCTTCCTCCTTCGTCGCATGGCATGTATGCTCTCAAAAGCAACCAAAACATTGTTAGTAATGAGGCGTCCGGGGACGAAGGTGCTTTGCTCCTCGCTAATGAGCTCATCCATGAAATCCCGCATCCTGTTGATGATGACCTTGACAGCCAACTTGTACAAAACCGGGCATAACGATATAGGTCGATACTGTGAGATAGTTTGTGGGTTCCGCACCTCAGGGATTAGTGTGATCGAGGTGTCGTTCAAGCCCACTGGTAACTCCCCACCATTCAAAAATCCCAGAACCGCAGTGGTCACCTCATCGCCAAGAAGTTTCCAATGCTTCTGGAAGAAACCAGCTATGAATCCGTCAACTCCTGGTGCCTTTGATGGATGCATCTGAAACAAAGCCTTACGCACCTCGGCCGGTTCGAAAGGCTTTTCCATTGCCAAACCCATGCCCGGTGTGACGCGGGCAGGTGCATGTGATAATAGCTTGCTGGGATCAGAGATACCCTGCGAGGTATAAAGTTGTTGGTAGAAACCCATAATTTCCGCCTTATCCTCTTGTGCATTCGCACAAACCGATCCGTCTGCTCTCCGAAGGCCCATGATCTTATTCATCCTCTGCCTCTGCTTTGCTTGGGATTGAAAATATTCGGTGTTGCGGTTGCCATCTCTCAACCACAGCACGTGTGACCGCTGCCGTAGCCAGATCTCCTCCTGCCTTAATGCTTCCCTTAATTTCAACATTGTACTCTTCTCCTCGTCAGAGGGTCCTCGCCCTACAGATTGTTTCCGTAGTTTTTCCAACCGTTGTCGGAGCTTCCGAACTGTCCTTGCAAGGCAGCCAAATTCTTTCTGCCTCCAAGGTGCAAGTCTTCCTTGCATTGCGTTCAAAGAATCAAGAATTCCTTGCATATCAGGTGCACGGTGCTGGCCTTTCCAACACTCCGTCACCAATGTTTCATACTCGCGGTGCATTTGCCAAACATTTTCATAGCGAAAAGGTCGGACCCCTCTGGAAATTTCATTCCCCCGCTGCTCCAAGAACACTAGATTCATGAAACAATGATATGATTCCGCTGCACTTATGTGACGCACCTGGGTGTGTCCGTACATCTGCCGGAAAGCCTCATTGGCAAAGGCGCGGTCGATGCGGGCTTTGACATTAGCTACTCCCGCCTGACGATTATCCCAAGTATAAGGAACGCCTGTCCATCCCAGGTCCTGGAAGGCACATTCTTCGATCACTTCACGAAATGCTCTCATTTGCCATTCTGCCCGGGCTGCCCGGCTGAAGTGTTCATCCCCATACATGGTTTCATTGAAGTCTCCCATGCAAACCCATGCTCCACGAGGGGATGTGAGCAGGGTACGTAGAAGTCGCCAACTATTGTGACGATCACCAACTCTTGGCGCACCATAGAAGCCGATGAATCTCCACTCCGTTGCACCTTGAATCCGTTTCCGCACCACAAAATCAATATGGCCGGTACTGTAGTTTGTTAGGCTGACCGAAACATCCTTGGACCAAAAAAGTCCAATGCCTCCCCTCAACCCCACACTGTGCACCGCAAAGCATCCATCAAAACCTAAACTGAACTTCAGGTTCTCCACCCTTGTAGCCCTCACCTTTGTTTCCATGACAAAGACGAGGATGGGCCCTTCTTGCTTCACCACATTGCGAAGCTCTCGAATTGCCTCGGGGTTCCCAAGCCCCCGGCAATTCCAACTGAGTATACTCATTGGGATGGGCAGCCCCGTCCATTGGAGGCTGCCGAATTCTCAGGTGTTGGTTTCTTTTTCTTGGTTTCCCTCTCCCTCACACCCTCCTCACCTTCCTCTTCACGGTCCACCTCTCTCGAGGCTGCGCCTTTTGCCCCAAGATCACTATTGTCGCCATTGGTGAGGAGGAGGGTCTGCACAACCGGGTGATACACCTTGTGAGGTGCCTCTTTACGTTTTCCTTGTGACCATTTTTTGACAGGGGAGGTCACCTCAGGAGGGCCCGCCGCATTGCTGGAGTTTTTTGATTCACGCCTGCTGCTCGGGCCCGAGGACTGCTCATATTCCCCGGATGAAGGTTTCTTCCTCTCCTCAAGTGCCCTCAGATTCACTCCAAAAGGAAGTTCACCATTCTTGTCCCTAGGTCCCGGAGTGGGGCAGAAGGCATCATTGTGCCCCAGGCGGCCACAAGAGAAACAGAAGTGGGGCACATGTTCATACTGAATGTCATAAGCCTCTTCCTTCTTCCTCTTGGCCGAGTTGATCAAGATCCACCTCCGAAGAGGTTTATTGACATCTATCGAAACCCTTGCTCTCAAGTATCCACCCACGTGATCAAACTGGACCATTGAAGCTTTCTTGTCAATCTGTTGCGCAATCAATTTGCCCCATGCCTCGTTCCTGAGATTATATGGCAGATTAGGCACTCTGATCCACATGTGGAGGCGATCAAACGAAACCTCATTGGGCCTCATGTGATCCTCAAAGTCTGCCAATATGACAGCATGCTTGCTAATATGCCATGGCGAGCCCATCCAAATTCTGTCATGATCTCTCTGAGAATCTAGCTCCGCCACGAAAATGTTATCTCCCATGGATCTGAATTGTAGTCCTTTTGGATTACCCCACGCCGGCCGAAGAGCGTTGGTGATCGTATGGATATGGAGCATCTGACGATGAAGTACATTGCATGCGATCAACCACTTCCTCGGCTGACCCTCATCTACATCATCGATGATCAGAGGCGTAGCCTCTTCCTCGGTGATGCCTAACTTGCCACGTGCTTCTTCCAGCTTTGCCCTGGCCGTCCAAGGGGACTCGGGCGTCGCCCCCGTGCTTGCGCTCGCGGACGCCGTCTCCATCCCTCGCCAGAGTGTTGGGTGTGGCCCGCCTATCAGATCTGGCGCCCGCCGTCGAGTCCACCGCGAAACCCTAGTCGCCCGAGAGGGTTTTCAGGTTACGAGAGGAAAATGTCGTATTGTTAGTCCTCGTTTCGGACCTTGACCTCGGCTCCCTTTGCTTTTACTACTACTTTTGCCGGACGATACCATGTGGGCCTCAACTCATCCCTCCTATACTACTAGTACTTCCATGATTTACGACGACCTTGGGTCTCATCACATCCTTCTCCCACACATCCACAAACTTTATAGGCAGCTTATATAAAGTACTACGTTGAGGATGCAAAATACCATCAAATCCCTCGGTATGGGTCAAACGCAGCTGAAAGTCATGAATCGGAGCTCACATGATGGGTTTATCCATATTTGGACCTTCAAAGAGTAATACCCCTACTTCCTGGTGGTTTTGATGATTCATAATGAAGGGATACCTCATGCGAGGGGTTACAGTGGTGAATGAGATTCCTACCGAGAGTTTTCCTATCTGTGGATAGATGATGAATGAATTCCCTGGACCTCCCTTTATATAGGCAGGAGAGGTCTAGGGTTTACATGGCAGATGCGATCTAGAGCGCTGCCCCCTCTATTCTTGGGGACTACGAAGGTCGTCTTCGCCTCCTAGGGTCCTCTGGGACCTGGTGGGCCCCATGTCTTGGATGAGTCGGGCTCCTTGGCATTAGCCACCTCGGTATAGGACCTTGTTAGTAGCCCCCGAGCGTGGTGGAGGTCGCATGAAACGGTTACGAGACCTCCAGGGGGCTCCCATACTTCGCCTGGAGTCTTCTTGTAGGATCGAGAGTATGCCTATAGGGGGGGTGATTAGATTACTTGACCAAATAAAAACTTATCATTTTCCCAATTTTAGATGTAGGCAAGTTTTAGCAAGTCTACCAAGTCAAGTACACCTACACATGCAAGTCTAAGAGTTGTGCAACCGAAAGTAAGGACTTTGCAACTGAATATAAAGAAGATGTCGGAGATTTCAAACACAATGAAGACACGATGATTTTTGTCATGGTTCTGATAGGTGGTGCTATCGTACGTCCACGTCGATGAAGACTTCAACCCACGAAGGGTAACGGTTGTGCGAGTCCAGAGAGCGCTCCACCCATGAAGGATCCATGAAGAAGCAACCTTGTCTATTTCATCATGGCTTACATCCATTAAGGACTAGCCTCACTCGGGTAGATCTTCACGAAGTAGGCGATCTCCTTACCCTTACAAACTACTTGGTTCAACACCACAATCTCTTGGAGGCTCTCAAGTGACACCTAACAAATTTAGAAAATGTTGTAGGGTGGAACCCTAAGATGGATCTTTTCACACTTGGAGGGGGGAAAAGAGGAAGAACACCAAGAACACAAAGAGGAATTCACTCCAACAATACCAAGTTACACATCCACTAGAATAGCAACACAAGATCCACAAGTTCACAAACACAATCAAAGGAAAGATACAATGGTAGAGTTCTTCCCACTCCTAGGAGATGAGGTCTTGATGATGGTAGTCTTTTCCAAGTTGGAGGTCTTGTAATCCACAAGTGGATCCTCTCCAAAGAGGCCTTGATCTCCAATGGAGGTGGTAGAAGGAGCAAAGCTCTCAAATTCTCATCTATGTCTTTGCTAACCCTAAGCATAACCCTAGGTACGGAATATATAGGCTTGGGGTCGAAGTGGAAGAAGGGAGGTCCAAAATGCCATCTCAGCCGCTCATCTTGTAGGGCCCATGCGCACAGGGTAAGTTGGGCCTGTGCGTACGGTACACGCCCTTGGGTCGCTTCTCCTTGGACTTGGTGGTGCTCCTCAGTTGCTTGGAAGGGTTCCTCTTCGTACCTAATGAGGCATAGAGCATTTTGGTGAGGTAGCAACCAAGATCCACTTGTATCCATATGCATGTCAACTAGGAAGGAGTTCACCTAGGTTTCCATTGCACGTGCTCTAGCTCTTGTCATGGGTCCATGTGGTGCTTGATGTGTTGGTGTAGAGTCCATGGGGATGATGGAAGGATGCTCCGCATCATCTCCCCTCCCTTGGGAGAGATCCGTCCACGGATCATGATCTTCATCACCATGGTACTTGGCCAAGTCTTTGACGTTGAAGATCTCGCTTACGTTGTACTTGTCGCGTGGTATGTCAATCTTGTAAGCGTTGTCATTGTAGCGGCTAGCACCTTGAAAGGTCTGCCGGCTCGTGGAAGTAGCTTTGACTTGTGCTCATTGGGGAAGCGCTCCTTCCAAAGATGAAGCCATACGAGATCTCTCGGTTGGAACACCATTGGTGTCTTGTTGATGTTGAGCTTGTTGGAGAGGCGATGTACTTGTTGGAGAGGCGATGTACTTGACGCTCGGTCGTTGCCCTTGTATCCTCATGCATCTTCTTGATACAACTTGCCCTTGCACTAGCATCCATGTTGGCGCGTTCCTGGAGCGGGAGAGATAGAATGTCCAATGGAGATAATGGGTTGAAGCCGTAGACAACCTCGAAGGGGGACTTATCGGCAGTGGTGTGTAGATCTCGATTGTAGGCGTAACCGGCGATGGGTAAGCACTCCTCCCACTCCTTGATGTTCTTCTTTATCAACACGCGTAGTAGAGTGGAGAGCGTCCGGTTGGTGACTTCGGTTTGGCCATCGGTTTGTGGATGATATGCCGTGGAGAATAGAAGCTTGATGCCGAGCTTGGCGCAAATTGTCTTCCAAAAGTAGCTTAGGAACTTGACGTCCCAGTCCGACACAATGGTCCTTGGTACTCCATGCAACCTCAAGATTTCCCTACAAAAAAGATTAACAACATGTGAAGTGAGGGAGTCCCGGATTAGGGGGTGTCCGGATAGCCAAACTATCACCTTTGGCCGGACTCCTGGACTATGAAGATACAAGATTGAAGACTTCGTCCCGTGTCCGGATGGGACTTTCCTTGGCGTGGAAGGCAAGCTTGGCGATACGGATATGTAGATCTCCTACCATTGTAACCGACTCTGTGTAACCCTAACCCTCTTCGGTGCCTATATAAACCGGAGGGTTTTAGTCCGTAGGACAAACAACAATCATACCATAGGCTAGCTTCTAGGGTTTAGCCTCTCTGATCTCGTGGTAGATCTACTCTTGTACTACCCATATCATCAATATTAATCAAGCAGGAGTAGGGTTTTACCTCCATTGAGAGGGCCCGGACCTGGGTAAAAACATCGTGTCCCTTGTCTCTTGTTACCATCTGCCTAGACGCACAGTTTAGGACCCCCTACCCGAGATCCGCCGGTTTTGACACCGACATTGGTGCTTTCATTGAGAGTTCCTCTGTGCCGTCGCCATCAGGAAGGATGCCTCATCCCGTCTTTAAAGACGGCACTGTCGCTAAAGGAGCTTTGGCCATCGGCCAAACTCTCCGGCTAGGCGGTTTTCTTATGACCGCCTGTTCGGCCGCCACTCCGACGATGACTTCTCAGGTCATCGAAAGCAATCTTCACGTTAACTCGGAACCCGCCGAGCAGTTAGATCCGATGGAGCTCTCTTCCTTAAACGAGCTCTTGGATCGCATCGCCGCCCTGGGAGTCGCTACAGACTACGATCAAATTGGGCCTAAACCCGATCTGAGAGAGATCAACTCTCCCCAGGTTACCCACCACGTTGTTGTGATTAAGGAACAATACGGCGACCCTTCCTCTATTTTAAGGACTAGCTATGTCCAGATTCCCGATCCCTCCATGCCGGAATCCCGTGGAGGGGAGGACGTCACTCAAGCCCTGAACCTAAAGTCAGGCAGCAGGCTAGATTCATTGGACAACATCCGAGAACCCAAGCTTGCAATTTCGGAAACTTCTTGGCCCCTGAGTCTTAGATTGGACGGGGTTCTGAATTTAATTCCACCCACCCACCCAAACATAAGCGATCTATCCCAAATCCGGCAAGAGCCCGCAGAAACAGTACACCATTACTGGGCCAAATTCCTCCTGGTCATCAACAGGATAAAGGATTGCCGCGAGGAGGACGCAATTTCATTCTTCTACAATAATTGCACGGACAAGGGAATCCTCAACGCCGTAAGTCGTCGTGAAATTACACGCTTCGCTAACTTGGCGTCCATAGTACGAAAGTACTGTGCGATGGAAAGCACCTGGAAAACCGAAATTAATTTCTAGGACAATCCGGCCCTGAATACAACCCTAGTCCGAAATAAAAGGGTGCATCATCGCCAGGCACCTGGGTTAAATACCAAAAAGCAAAAACCCTCTATAGGGCATGGAACTGTACTGGAGGGATGGCTTGATGACCCACAAGTATAGGGGATCTATCATAGTCCTTTAGATAAGTAAGAGTGTCGAACCCAACGAGGAGCAGAAGGAAATGATAAGCGGTTTTCAGCAAGGTATTCTCTGCAAGTACTGAAATAAGTGGTAACAAATAGTTTTGTGATAAGATAAATTGTAACGAGCAACAAGTAACAAAAGTAAATGAGGTGCAGCAAGGTGGCCCAATCCTTTTTGTAGCAAAGGACAAGCCGGAACAAACTCTTATAATAGGAAAAGCGCTCCCGAGGACACATGGGAATATCGTCAAGCTAGTTTTCATCACGCTCATATGATTCACGTTCGGTACTTTGATAATTTGATATGTGGGTGGACCGGTGCTTGGGTGCTGTTCTTACTTGAACAAACATCCCACTTATGATTAACCTCTATTGCAAGCATCCGCAACTACAACAAAAGTATTAAGTTAAACCTAACCATAGCATGAAACATATGGATCCAAATCAACCCCTTACAAAGCAACGCATAAACTAGGGTTTAAGCTTCTGTCACTCTAGCAACCCATCATCTACTTATTACTTCCCAATGCCTTCCTCTAGGCCCAAATAATGGTGAAGTGTTATGTAGTCGACGTTCACATAACACCACTAGAGGTTAGACAACATACATCTCATCAAAATATCGAACGAATACCAAATTCACATGACTACTAATAGCAAGACTTCTCCCGTGTCCTCAGGAACTAACGTAACTACTCACAAAGCATATTCATGTTCATAATCAGAGGGGTAATAATATGCATAAAGGATCTGAACATATAATCTTCCACCAAATAAACCAACTAGCATCAACTACAAGGAGTAATCAACACTACTAGCAACCTACTAGCACCAATCCCGGACTTGGAGACAAGAACTGGATACAAGAGATGAACTAGGGTTTGGAGATGAGATGGTGCTGATGAAGATGTTGATGGAGATTGCCCTCTCTCGATGAGAGGAGCATTGGTGTGATGATGGCGATGATTTCCCCCTCCCGGAGGAAAGTGTCCCCGGCAGAACAGCTCTGCCGGAGCCATAGATTGGTTCCGCCAAGGTTCCGCCTCATGGCAGCGGAGTCTCGTCCCGAAAGGTTGCCTCTAATTTTTTTCTCATCGAAAGAGCTCATATATGAGAAGATGGGCATCGGAGAGCCACCAGGGGGCCACGAGGTAGGGGGCGCGCCCAGGGGGAGGGGGCGCGCCCCCCCACCCTCGTGAGCAAGGTGTGGGCCCCCTGGCCTTCATCTTTGGCGACGATTTTTCTTTATTTATTTTAAGATATTCCGTGGAGTTTCAGGACTTTTGGAGTTGCACAGAATAGGTCTCCAATATTTGCTCCTTTTCCAGCCAGAATTCCAGCTGCCGGCATTCCCCCTCTTCATGGTAAACCTTGTAAAATAAGAGAGAATAGCCATAAGTATTATGACATAACGTGAAATAACAGCCCATAATGCGATAAATATCGATATAAAAGCATGATGCAAAATGGACGTATCAACTCCCCCAAGCTTAGACCTCGCTTGTCCTCAAGCGAAAAGCCGATAACAATAAATATGTCCTCATGTTTAGAGGTAGAGGCGTCGATAAAAATAAAATATGGACATGAAGGCATCATGATTATTCTCATAATCAGCAACATATAAAGATTTGTCATATGATTACTTATGTTCAAGTGATGATCTTTTCACAATGCAAAAGTATGAATCAGAAACTTTATTGGGCACTAGCAAAGTATAACCTCAGTCATTGAAGCAATTGCAATTTATCATAACATCGGAAAGAGTCTATGCCAGAGCTTAAAAGCAAGTCCACATACTCAACTATCACTTAGTCCTTCATAATTGCTAGCACTCACGCAATACTTGTGGTTACGGAGTTTTAGTCGGACATAGAGAAAGATAGGGGCTTATAGTTTTGCCCCACAACCTTTTACCTCATGGGTAATGTCAACAATAATAATTCATGCTCCCCTACATCCAATTAGATATATATATCATGTTCTTTCCAACATGCTGGGCTTGCCAAAGGATAAAATGAAAAAGGAAAGGTGAAGATCACCATGACTCTTGCACTAGATAGAAGATAATAATAAAAGATAGGCCCTTCGCAGAGGGAAGCAGAGGTTGCCATGCGCTTTTATGGTTGGATGCACAAAATCTTAATGCAAAAGAACGTCACTTTATATTGCCCCTTGTATGTGTAACTTTATTATGCAGTCCGTCGCTTTTATTACTTCCACAACAAGTTCATACAAATCTTATTTCTCTGCACTAATAAGTCATGCATATTTAGAGAGCAATTTTTATTGCTTGCACCGATGACAACTTACTTGAAGGATCTTACTCAATCCATAGGTAGATATAGTGGACTCTCATGGCTAAACTGGTTTAAGGGTATTTGGAAGCACAAGTAGTATCTCTACTTGGTGCTGAGAATTTGGCTAGCATGAGGGGGAAAGGCAAGCTCAACATGTTAGGAGATCCATGACAATATACTTTATCTCAGATACAAGAAAACATAACTCATTATGTTGTCTTCCTTGTCCAACATCAACTCTTTAGCATATCATATTTTAATGAGTGCTCCCAATCATAAAAGATGTCAATGATAATATATCTATATGTGAAACCTCTCTCTCCTTATTACTTCCTATTAATTGTAACGATGACCAAAGCTATATTTGCCAACTCCCAACAACTGTTTAATCATCATACTCTTTCTATGTGAAGTCATTACTCTCAATAAGATCAATATGAACTCTTTGTTTCTTTTTATTCTTTTCTTTATTCACCCAAGATCATGGCAAAGTAATCAAGCCCTTGACTCAACACTAATCTTTATTATAAATATAGCTCGCGAACTCGATCACATAGAGGGATCATAAAGCAAAACTTCAAAACTAGATCATGCCATGATTTTATTCTACTAAATCAAGATACTACTAATAGGATCGAACTAAGAAAAACGGTAGAGATAGGAGTTGTGATGGAGATACGATACCGGGGCACCTCCCCCAAGCTTGGCAGTTGCCAAGGGGAGTGCCCATACCCATGTGATTATGTCTCCTTTGTTGTTGGTGAAGAAGGTGGAGGTGTTGTCGATGATGCGGGCTTGTCGTCCACCTTCCATGGCATAGGCTCACCCTCATAGGACGATCGATTCTCCGGAATCCTCGAATCTGCAACGGAAACAGCTCGAAACAAAAATAGAGGATATTTGCGTGATACGGTCGTCAAAACCTTCGGGAGAATATATAATGATTTTTTACCGACCAAAATACGTATCGTGCAAGAAAAACGGAGTCCGGAGGGCACACGAGGTGCTCACGAGGTAGGGGGGTGCGCCCAGGGGGGTAGGGCGCGCCCTCCACCCTCGTGGAAGCCTCGTGTACTCCCTGGACTGCTGCTTATTTTTCTATTTTTCTAAATATTTCAAAACGGAAAAATATTGCATTAGAATTTGTTTTGGAGTCGGTTTACTTACCGTAACACATACCTATTCCTTTTCGGAGTCTGCAACATTCTGGAAAGTGTCCCTTATGTATTCCTTCGGGGTTACGGTTTCAATAATATTAGTTTCAACATGTATAGGATTACCTGAGATATAGTGTTTGATCCTTTGACCGTTTACCACCTTCGGATTTGTGCCTGCGAAGTTGTTGATTTTTATGGCACCGGAACGATAGACCTCCTCGATAACGTAAGGGCCTTCCCATTTAGAGAGAAGTTTTCCTGCAAAAAATCTTAAATGAGAGTTGTATAGCAATACATAATCACCTACATTGAACTCACGCTTTTGTATCCTTTTGTCATGCCATCTTTTAACTTTTTCTTTAAATAACTTGGCATTTTCATAAGCTTGGGTTCTCCATTCCTCAAGTGAGCTAATATCAAATAACCTCTTCTCACCGGCAAGTTTGAAATCATAGTTGAGCTCTTTAATAGCCCAATATGCCTTATGTTCTAGTTCGAGAGGAAAGTGACATGCTTTTCCATAAACCATTTTATACGGAGACATACCCATAGGATTCTTATATGCAGTTCTATAGGCCCATAACGCATCATCAAGTTTCTTGGACCAATTCTTTCTAGACCTATTAACAGTCTTTTGCAAAATTAATTTGAGTTCTCTATTACTCAATTCTACTTGACCACTAGACCGTGGGTGATAAGGAGATGCAATTCTATGATTAACGTCATATTTAGCAAGCATTTTACGGAAAGCACCATGAATAAAGTGTGAACCACCATCAGTCATTAAATATCTAGGGACTCCAAACCTCGGAAAAATAACTTCCTTAAGCATTTTAATAGAAGTGTTATGATCAGCACTACTAGTTGGAATAGCTTCTACCCACTTAGTAACGTAATCAACAACAACTAAAATATGTGTATATTCGTTAGAGGTAGGAAAAGGTCCCATATAATCAAAGCCCCAAACATCAAATGGTTCAATAACAAGTGAATAATTCATGGGCATTTCTTGACGTCTACTAATATTTCCAATTCTTTGACATTCATCGCAAGACAAAACAAACTTACGGGCATCCTTGAAGAGAGTTGGCCAATAAAAACCGGATTGTAGTACCTTATGTGCAGTTCTATCTCCAGCGTGGTGCCCTCCATAAGCTTCGGAGTGGCACTTGCGTAGGATCTGTTCCTGTTCATGCTTAGGTACACAACGTCTAATAACACCATCTACCCCTTCTTTATAAAGATGTGGGTCATCCCAAAAGTAATGCCTTAAATCATAGAAAAACTTTTTCTTTTGCTGGTATGTGAAACTAGGTGGTATAAATTTAGCAACAATGTAATTAGCATAATCAGCATACCATGGAGTACTACGAGAAGTATTTATGACATTTAATTGTTCATCAGGAAAGCTATCATCAATAGGTAGTGGGTCATCAAGAACATTCTCTAACCTAGATAAGTTGTCTGCAACGGGGTTCTCAGCTCCTTTTCTATCAACAATATGCAAATCAAATTCTTGCAGCAAGAGAACCCATCTAATAAGTCTAGGTTTAGCATCTTTCTTTTCCATAAGATATTTAATAGCAGCATGATCAGTGTGAATAGTTACTTTAGAATCAACAATATAAGGTCTGAATTTATCACAAGCAAACACAACTGCTAAAAGTTCCTTTTCGGTAGTGGCATAATTTCTTTGAGCATTGTCTAGAGTCTTACTAGCATAATGGACAACATTTAACTTCTTATCAACTCTTTGCCCTAGAACAGCACCTACAACACAATCACTAGCATCACACATAATTTCAAAGGGTAAATTCCAATCAGGTGGCTGAACAATAGGTGCAAAGACTAATGCTTTCTTAAGTATTTCAAATGCTTCTACACAATCATCATCAAAGACAAATGGTACATCTTTTTGTAATAAATTAGTCAGAGGCCGAGAAATTTTCAAGAAGTCCTTAATGAACCTCCTATAAAATCCGGCGTGACCAAGGAAACTTATTATACCTTTGATGTCCTTGGGACATGGCATCTTTTCAATAGCATCAACCTTGGCTTTATCAACTTCAATACCTCTTTCAGAAACTTTGTGCCCCAAGACAACACCTTCATTAACCATAAAGTGGCACTTTTCCCAATTTAAGACAAGATTAGTTTCTTCACATCTCTGCAAAACTCGATCAAGATTGCTCAAGCAATCGTCAAAAGAGGAACCATAGACGGAAAAGTCGTCCATGAAAACCTCACAAATCTTTTCACAAAAGTCAGAGAATATAGCCATCATGCATCTTTGAAAGGTAGCAGGTGCATTACATAAACCAAAAGGCATACGTCTATAAGCAAAAGTACCAAAAGGGCATGTAAAAGTAGTCTTTGATTGATCTTTGGCCGACACAGGTATTTGAGAGAAACCAGAATAACCATCTAGAAAGCAATAATGTGTATGTTTGCATAATCTTTCTAGCATTTGATCAATAAAAGGTAAGGGGTAATGATCTTTCTTAGTAGCTTTATTTAATTTGCGGAAATCAATTACCATCCTATAACCTGTGATAATTCTTTGCGGGATCAATTCATCTTTATCATTAGGGACAACAGTAATACCTCCCTTCTTAGGGACACAATGGACAGGACTTACCCACTGACTATCAGCACCGGGATAAATTATACCTGCCTCCAGAAGCTTGAGTATTTCTTTTCTTACCACTTCTTTCATTTTAGGATTCAAACGTCGTTGAGGATCACGAACTGGTTTGGCATCCGCTTCCAAATTTATTTTATGCTGACGTAGAGTGGGACTAATGCCCTTAAGATCATCAAGAGTATATCCAATAGCGGCACGCTGCTTCTTCAGAGTTTTCAATAATCTTTCTTCTTCCTGCTCTGAAAGGCTAGCACTAATAATAACAGGATATATTTTCTTTTCATCAAGATAAGCATACTTAAGATTATCAGGCAACGGTTTAAGCTCAAACACGGGATCACCCTTGGGTGGAGGAGGATCCCCTAGGATTTCAACAGGCAAATTGTGTTTCAGAATAGGTTCTTGTTTAAAGAATACTTCATCTATTTCCCTTCTTTCATTCATAAACATATCATTTTCATGGTCTAGCAAATAGTGTTCCAAAGGATCACTAGGAGGCACGGCAATAGAAGCAAGACCAATAATTTCATCCTTACTAGGCAATTCTTCCTCACGATGTTGTTTACTAAATTTAGAGAAATTAAACTCATGAACCATATCATCCAAGCCAATAGTAACAACATTCTTTTCGCAGTCTATCTTAGCATTAACAGTATTCAAGAAGAGTCTATAAAATATAATGGGACAAAAGCTATCTTGTGGAGAACCAAGAACAAGAAAATCAGCGGGATATTTGGTTTTCCCACACAAGACTTCAACATCTCTAACAATTCCCATTGCAGATATAGTATCTCTATTGGCAAGTTTAATTGTAACATCAATATCTTCTAACTCAGCAGGTGCGAATCATGCATAATTTCTTTATATAAGTCAATGGGTATAACACTAGCACTAGCACCCATATCACATAAGCCATGATAACAATGATCTCCTATTTTAACAGAAATAACAGGCACGCCTACCACAGGTCTATGTTTATCTCTATCACAGGGTTTAGCAATTCTAGCAGTTTCACCAGAGAATTCAATGGCATGCCCATCAATATTATCAGACAAGAGATCTTTAACAATAGCAATATTAGGTTCTACTTTGACTTGCTCAGGAGGTGTATAAGTTCTAGTATTGCTTTTACGAACAACAATTGAAGCTTTAGCATGATCCTTTACTCTACCAGGGAAAGGTGGTTTCTCAACATAAGATGTGGGAACAATAGGATCATTATAAGTGATGGTCTTTTCTTCAACTTTAATAGGTGCAACTACTTTTACTTCTATGGGAGGATGATATTTAAACCACTTCTCCTTGGGGAGATCAACATAAGTAGCAAAAGATTCACAGAAAGAAGCCACTATCTCAGAGTCAAGTCCATATTTAGTGCTAAACTTACGGAAAATATTGGTGTCCATAAAAGATTTAACACAATCAAACTTAGGTGTCATACCTGACTCCTTACCTTCGTCGAGGTCCCAATCTTCAGAGTTGCGTTTAATGCTATCCAATAAATTCCATCTGAATTCAATAGTCTTCATCATAAAAGAGCCAGCACAAGAAGTATCGAGCATGGTTTGATTATTATGAGAAAGCCGAGCATAAAAACTTTGCATAATTATTTCTCTTGGAAGCTCATGATTGGGGCATGAATATAACATTGATTTAAGCCTCCCCCAAGCTTGAGCGATGCTTTCCCCTTCGCGAGGCCAAAAATTATATATATAATTGCAATCATGATGAACAAGATGCATAGGGTAATACTTTTGATGAAATTCCAATATCACTCTTTTATAGTTCCATGATCTCGTATCATCACATAGCCTATACCATGTCAATGCGTCTCCCTCCAAAGATAAAGGGAAAGCCTTCATCTTAACAACATCATCGGGTATACCTGCAAGCTTAAATAATCCACAAATATCATCCACATAGCGTAGATGCTCGTCAGGATGCTTTGTTCCATCTCCTGTAAAAGTATTAGCCAGCAGTTTTTCCATAATACCCGAAGGAAATTCAAAAGGAGTTTCATTTTCAATAGGTTCAGCAGGCTGAGGAGCAACTCTTTGCTCTACTGGACGGGGTGAAGATACCCCGAACAAGCCCCTCAGGGATTCACTTTCCATAGTAACAAGTGACAGAAAATTTCAGCACACTATATAAATTTTTCCTTACCAAATTCCACTTACCAAAGGCGCTACACTCCCCGGCAACGGCGCCAGAAAAGAGTCTTGATGACCCACAAGTATAGGGGATCTATCGTAGTCCTTTAGATAAGTAAGAGTGTCGAACCCAACGAGGAGCAGAAGGAAATGATAAGCGGTTTTCAGCAAGGTATTCTCTGCAAGTACTGAAATAAGTGGTAACAGATAGTTTTGTGATAAGATAAATTGTAACGAGCAACAAGTAACAAAAGTAAATAAGGTGCAGCAAGGTGGCCCAATCCTTTTTGTAGCAACGGACAAGCCGGAACAAACTCTTATAATAGGAAAAGCACTCCCGAGGACACATGGGAATATCGTCAAGCTAGTTTTCATCACGCTCATATGATTCGCGTTCGGTACTTTGATAATTTGATATGTGGGTGGACCGGTGCTTGGGTGCTGTTCTTACTTGAAAAAACATCCCACTTATGATTAACCTCTATTGCAAGCATCCGCAACTACAACAAAAGTATTAAGATAAACCTAACCATAGCATGAAACATATGGATCCAAATCAGCCCCTTAGGAAGCAACGCACAAACTAGGGTTTAAGCTTCTGTCACTCTAGCAACCCATCATCTACTTATTACTTCCCAATGCCTTCCTCTAGGCCCAAATAATGGTGAAGTGTTATGTAGTCGACGTTCACATAACACCACTAGAGGTTAGACAACATACATCTCATCAAAATATCGAATGAATACCAAATTCACATGACTACTAATAGCAAGACTTCTCCCATGTCCTCAGGAACAAACGTAACTACTCACAAAGCATATTCATGTTCATAATCAGAGGGGTAATAATATGCATAAAGGATCTGAACATATAATCTTCCACCAAATAAACCAACTAGCATCAACTACAAGGAGTAATCAACACTACTAGCAACCTACTAGCACCAATCCCGGACTTGGAGACAAGAACTGGATACAAGAGATGGACTAGGGTTTGGAGATGAGATGGTGCTGATGAAGATGTTGATGGAGATTGCCCTCTCCCGATGAGAGGAGCGTTGGTGATGATGATGGCGATGATTTCCCCCTCCCGGAGGGAAGTGTCCCCGGCAGAACAGCTCTGCCGGAGCCCTAGATTGGCTCCGCCAAGGTTCCGCCTCGTGGCGGCGGAGTCTCATCCCGAAAGGTTGCCTCTGATTTTTTTTCTCATCGAAAGAGCTCATATAGGAGAAGATGGGCATCGAAGAGCCACCAGGGGGCCACGAGGTAGGGGGGCGCGCCCAGGAGGAGGGGGCGCGCCCCCCACCCTCGTGAGCAGGGTGTGGGCCCCCTGGCCTTCATCTTTGGCGACGATTTTTCTTTATTTATTTTAAGATATTCCATGGAGTTTCAGGACTTTTGGAGTTTTTTTTTGACTGTGAACTGTGGGGCAAAAACCCCACAGCATTTCAAAACTTTATTAAAACCAGGCAACAGTTACAACAACATGATTACAAGAGGTAACCAAAAATAAAGAGAAAACAAAAAGAGAAGGCTAAAACTTAAGGTGGCAGGAAAGAAATCCACTTAAGCAAGTCATCCTTGTAAACAGATTTAATTCTGTGCTGCATCAGATTTAAGTCATGCCTGAAAGCTCCTCTCCATTTGTTGAAACTTGCCCTCTCACCTCTGAAGACCTTGGCATTTCTGATGATCCAGATATTCCAACAAGCAATAAACACTACTTCAGTGAAAAAGGGCTTGTCAAAACTTCTCCTTGCCTGGATGACCAAGTCAGACATAGAGTTTCCAGCCGACCAATCAATCCGCAAATAATTCCAAACTCTGACACTGAAATTGCAGTTGAAAAAGAGATGGTCTCTGGTTTCTCTTACTTGAAGGGGGCAGAGCCTACAAGTAACACCATCATCCATGTGCCAGTGCCTCCTATCAACCATATCCTTAGTGTTGAGTCTGTCCATGATGAGCATCCAAGCAAAAATCTTGATCTTAATAGTGCAAGAGGATTTCCAGATCCAGCACAACAAGTGGTTGAAAGTTTCATTCTGAAAAGCCTGACCATATAACAGCTTAGGTTTGTAAATCTTTGAAGAGCCCTGCCATAACCATAAATCCTTACAAGTATCATCTCTTCTATGGGAGGCTAACATATCTCTTATTAAGTTTAACTCATCAAAAGCTTGAGCCGACAAAGGTAGGTGGAAGTCCTGGTACAAGTCCATTGAATTGAAGATATCCTTAACAGAGATCCATGGATCCTTGGCAAAAGAGAATAATCTTGGGAATCTAGACTGCAAGCTAGAAACTTCATTGCCAAGATTCCAATTGTTAGACCAAAAAAGAGCAGTGTCACCAGCATTGACATGCACCCAGGAGCAACCCCTAAAATTCTGCAAGACCTTGCAAATATCCTTCCACCAAAAAGAGCCACAAGAAGTTGTTCCCTAGGGCATTCCATCGTAATAATATGAATCCCAAATTAAGGACACCCAAGGAAGGTCTTTCCTGTTGAGAAAATTACTAGCATGCTTGAGAAGCAAAGCCACATTTTGAACACCCAGGTTCAAAATACCAAGACCACCCTTGTGTTTTGGTCTACAAATCAGATCCCAAGCAGCAAGAGATGGTGCAGGCTCCTCCCTATTTTTTTCTCCATAGACATTGCCTTTGAATTCTTTCCAGCTGCTTGAGGATTCCAGCAGGAACAACCAGGCTTCCCATAAAGAAAATTGGCATGGAGGACAAAGCAGAGTTTAAGAACTGCAGCCTTTCACCTTGATTAAGGAAGGAGGAGCTGGCAGTCATTCTCCTCTCCATACAATCCACAAGAGGCATAAAGTCCACCATTGGAGTTGCACAGAATAGGTCTCCAATATTTGCTCCTTTTCCAGCCAGAATTCCAGCTGCCGGCATTCCCCCTCTTCATGGTAAACCTTGTAAAATAAGAGAGAATAGCCATAAGTATTATGACATAACGTGAAATAACAGCCCATAATGCGATAAATATCGATATAAAAGCATGATGCAAAACGGACGTATCATGGCTCAATGGACCTTGCAAAATTCATAGTACAGAGGGAGCCACTCCAACTCATAGCCTTAGAGCATGTTGGATACTACGGCAGGTGGCCAAAAGTGGCGAAGAGCTTCTAACTCCAGAGCACCAGCCCAGGGATACCAATACGGTATTAACAGTCTTCGAGACTTTCGCATCAAATAATATGCGGAAACAAACACTCCGCAGCCTTGACGAAGTCTACCAAGTAGCAACAATAAACCCATGGAGTGACACGGCTATTACCTTTAATACCAGTGACGAACCTAAATTCCGAACAGCCCGAGCACCAGCCGCATTGGTCCTCAGTCCAATAGTGGACGGCTTTCGCCTTACCAAGGTACTCATGGACGGTGGTAGCGGATTGAACCTCATTTACGAGGAAACCCTCTGAAAAATGGAAATAGACTGGAGCCGCATTGAGCGAAGCAGCACAACCTTTAGAGGAATAATCCCCAGTTGGGAAGCATGTTGTACAGGAAAAATCACACTGGATGTGGTGTTCGGCACGCCGGATAATTATAGGTCCGAGGAGGTCATGTTCCAAGTGGCCCCGTTCAGCAGCGGATATCACGCTCTATTAGGGTGAGAGGCATTCACAATTTTTCAAGCTATACCCCATTACGGGTACATGAAGCTCAAAATGCCCGGGCCCAACGGAATCATCACTCTTGCTAGTGACCTGGACATAGAACTCCGCGCCGAAAACAAGACAGCCACACTGGCCCTTGAGGCACTATCCGAAGCCCTAGCGGCCGAAGAACTCACTGCGCTGCGCTCCACGGTGAACAGGGATGATGTGATACTCGATAAGAGATCCAAGTCCACCTCCTTTAAACCGGCGGACGAAATAGTCAAATTTCAAGTCCATCCAACAGACCCTACAAAAACGGCCTCCATCAGGGCACAATTAAACCCTGATGTAGACGCCGCACTACGAGAATTCCTACGCAAAAATTGGGACATTTTTGCCTGGCACCCTTCAGACATGCCAGGAATCCCACGCCGGCTGACCGAGCACAGCCTAAACATCCTAAAAGGATTCAAGCCAGTCAAACAAGCTCTTCGGCGTTTCCGAACCCAAGAGACATGCCATGGGAGATGAGCTAGCCAAACTATTGGAGGCCGAATTCATCAGAGATATAAAACATCCGGACTGGCTAGCAAACCTGGTGATGGTACCAAAGAAGGACAAATCCTGGCGCCTATGCGTCGATTTCAAGGACCTTAACAAGGCTTGCCCAAAGGATCCCTTCCCCCTCCCCCGCATCGATCAAATCATCAACGCTACCGCATGACACGATTCATTGTGCTTCCTCGACGCATACTCCGGCTACCACCAAATTAAGATGGCAGAGCCCGACCAAGCCGCAACGGCATTCATCACCCCATACGGCCCATTCCGCTTCAACACAATGCCCTTCGGGCTCAAAAATGCCGGCGCAACATATCAGCGCATGATTCAGACATGTCTGGCAAACCAGATCGACAAAACAGTGGAGGTATACGTAGATGATGTGGTCATTAAAACCAAGCACGTCGAAACTCTAGTAGACGACTTGAGGCTCACATTCGATAATCTCCGAACATATGACATCAAGCTCAACCCGGAAAAATGCGTTTTCGGCGTACCAACCGGAAAGCTCTTGGGCTTCATCGTATCCGACAGAGGAATTGAAGCAAACCCAGCCAAGATCCGAGCTCTGTCACAATTGGATATCCCAAAGGACCTCAAACAAATACAAAAAATGACTGGATGCATGGCGGCTCTAAGCCGCTTTATCTCCCATTTGGGAGAAAAGGCATTACCCTTTTATCGCCTCCTCTGACGCACCGAACACTTCGAGTGGACGGATGCCGCCACGGCCGGACTCGAAGAAATAAAAGCCATATTGGCAACAAACCCAGTCCTGGCCGCGCCCAATATGGGCGAACCAATGCTATTATATATCGCGGCAACTCATCAAGTTGTAAGCGCGATACTCATTGTCGAACAAGAAACGAACAGACACAAGTTCCCCCTTCAAAAACCAGTTTACTATGTGTCCACTGTCCTAACTCCATGCAAGTCCCGGTACCCGCATTATCAAAAGATAGCGTACGCGGTGTTTATGGCATCCCAGAAGCTGCGACACTACTTTCAAGAGTGTTCGATAACAGTAGCCTCCGAAGTACCTCTTAACCTCATTATAAACAACCGCGACGTGACAGGCCGGATTGCCAAATGGGACATTGAGCTCCTCCCGTTCAACATAACCTATAAGCCACGACGAGCTATTAAGTCGCAAGTTTTGGCCGACTTCGTCGCCGAATGGACTGAAGCCGAACTCCCTAAAGAGTACGGCGCATATTCTAACTGGATCATGCACTTCGACGGCTCCAAAATGTTGGCTGGTCTGGGGGCTGGCGTCGTTCTGACGTCCCCAACCGGCGATATAGTTCAATACGTACTCCAGATAATGTATACGGACTCCAACAACGCAGATGAATACGAGGCCCTTCTACATGGTCTCTGGATGGCAGTCTCCATGGGCATTCAACGCCTAGAGGTGCGCAGGGATTCGAACCTCGCGATATCCCAAATAAATGGAGACTTCGATGCCTAGGATCCGAAAATGGCAGCCTATCGCAATGCCGTCCTGAAAATGCCAGCTCGGTTCGAGGGGCTCGAATTTCACCATATAGCCCGGGATAACAACCAGGCAGCAGACGTATTGGCACGCATTGGCGCAAAGCACGATGCCATCCCTCCCAACATCTTCCTAGAGAGGTTGTTTAAGCCATCCGTACTATTAGAGGGGGAGTCCGGAAATAACAACCAGGACCCAACCGCACTGCCCGACACCGAACATTCTGACACAATTGGTGGTTCTGCCAACGAAGTAACACCCTCAGCCCACGTAATAATGGCAGTCATCGCCCCGTGGACGGAACCATTCCTAGCCTACCTAACCAGGTAGGAACTTCCCGAGGACCAAAATGAGGCCCGCTGCATAGTACGGCGATCTAAAGCCTACAAGGTCCATGAGGGAGAGCTTTATAAGAAAAGCACAACTGGAGTTCTTCAAAGGTGTATCTCCGAAGAGGAAGGGCAGAATCTTCTGGCCGAAATTCATGCCGGACTCGGCGGGCACCACGCCGCAGCCCGGGCCCTTGTAGGCAAGGCCTTCCGTATAGGATTCTATTGGCCGACGGCCCGGGCAGATGCTCAGGACTTAGTCCAACGATGCGTCGGTTGCCAGCTCTTCGCTAATCAAAGCCACATGCCACCCACCGCCCTCAAAACTATACCCATCACCTGGCCCTTCACGGTCTGGGGGCTTGACATGGTTGGACCCCTTAAAGGAGGAACCCACAAGCAAAAATACCTACTGGTCATGGTGGATAAATTCACCAAATGGATAGAGGCCAAACCTGTTAAGACGGCCGAATCCGGACCAGTGATAGACTTCATATCAGCGGTCGTACACCATTACAACGTCCCCCACAGCATCATCACTGATAATGGCACGAACTTCACGACCGACGAGGTAAAACTCTGGTGCAAAAACATGGGCATCAAGCTCGACTATGCTTCAGTCTATCACCCTAAAACTAACGGTTAAGTCGAGCGAGCAAATGGTTTAATCATGAGCAGCATCAAACCCAGACTAGTGGTGCCCCTCAAGGAATCTAACACGCACTGGGTAGAGGAGCTCGACTCCGTACTCTGGGGGCTGCGGACCACGCCGAATCGCACTATCGGATTCACACCATTCTTTATGGTATACGGTGCAGAGGCAGTTTTGCCCTGCGATATAATTCATGACTCACTTCGCGTGCGCATGTACGAAGAAAGAGAAGCCGAGCTTGATCGGCAGGACAGTTTGGACGCCTTGGAGGAGGAGCGTGACGTGGCAAAAGCCCGTTCCGCATTCTACCAACAGGAGGCTCGAAGATATCAAAGCAGAGAAGTACGGGCCAAAACTTACAATGTTGGCGAGTTAGTTCTACGCCTGCCGGACAAGAAAAAGGACAAACTCAAGCCCAAATGGGAAGGTCCCTTCATCATCGACCAAGTCCTGACCGACGGAGCGTACCGCCTGTGAAATGCATCGGATAACCGATTCAAGCCGAACCCATGGAACGCAGCCCGTCTCCGAAGATTCTACGCCTAGCGCCGGATTCTGAGTTCGTCTCCTTCCTCCGTCTATATTTTATACAGTTGTTGTCTTATATTTCTCCCCTTCTCCCCCCTTTTCTCTTACAGCCTTTGAAGGCTCGTTCGTGCTTTGTTCGCACACACTTGACGCGCTATCCGCGCTCATTATACCTGGGGGCTTCTTTAACAGAAGCTTATTTATACGGGCTTCATGCCCAACACATGTGTCACACTTCCGCATGTACCTTTTATTCACCATTATATGCATCGATATGACTTAAGTTTTGGCCAAGCTGGGTTGCCTGGCTCCTGTGCTTACCCCTACGTTCCCGATTGTTCGGCTAGGTGGTAAAGGGAGCACCTCTGCGATTGTTACTGCCGGGTCAGCCGGATGTGTACCTCAGACTGGGTGAAGCCGAAAGCTAGCGTTCTTAAGGGAATATTCGGTCGGTGAACTAAAAGGCGATTTCTTACCTATTTATTTATCTGCCCCCAGATGTTTTTCTGCTTTTTTCGCAGCCCGGACATGCACTTTAGGGCATGCCTCCCAGGGAAAGGAACCCCTAACGGAACTATTCTCCCTGGAAGATGTTTCTTACTAACCATGTAATATAACATAACTAGTTGGACACTTGTCTGATAAAGCACTAATGACCCCTACGCCTGGTCTCCATGCATGCCCCGGTTCTTATATAACTGCGAGGGTATTCGGACACACTCCGGACTATTGGGTCCCGAGGTTGAAGCGAAAAGGTCCGCTATGACAAACGATCTACAATCCGGCTAGAAGGCATTTTACATGTCATCTTAAATTACATAGTCAATTCAACTGATTGTATTCCTCTTCAATGCCATCTAATAGGATGTCTAGTTTACAGTCCTGCTGGGAATACTTTGCGGCCAACTCTACTTGGCTATACACTAAGCTCACAGGGATCTCCTTCCCATCGGGCCCCACAGGTCCGACCTCGGCCATGTGGTTTGGGTCAGCCTTCGTGTACCGCGTCTTCACCATGGCGCAGGCCTCCCTGGCACCTTGACAGCAGGCCGATATCTTCCATAATCGGAAGCGCCGCCGCACTCCCTGAAGCCTCTCTGCAAGCTCTCCAAGGCCTTCGGGCAGGGAGACAGATGGCCACAAGGCCTGGGCGACGCCTTTCATCACCTGCCGAACTCGTTTGTGCAGTTGCAAGAGCTCGGGAAGAAGGTCACCCGTAGAACCGGGCATTTCCTCTGCAGGACGGCCTGTGAGCATACCTACAGACATACCTCTGTTAGTTGACTTCCTCGCCGAACTCTTTTTCAAAGTTCGTTCAAGCACTTACTAAAAATGCCGCGTCAAAGCCACCAATTCTCCTTAACGGAGTCAGACAGCTGGACACAAACATCCTTTAGTTCCTCACCCAGCTAGGTGTTGGCATCTTAGAGATTATTTTTCTCTTGCCTCACCCTTGTAAGCACATTCTCGCCGGCCTTTAACCGGCGCATGAGCTGTTGCTTGTCCGGATCTATCCCGGCGCCATCTGCAATATTATTGTCAGACTTATACACACGCCGCACTTCACAAATTACTTATCTTTTGAAGCATATATTACCAGAGGGGGTCTCTTTGGCTTCCCCCGCTGCGGATAGTGCGGCCTCAAGTTGGGCTTTGCACTCCTCCGGCTCCTGGGACAGTTGGGTATTCTTTTCTATAAGATCCCGCACAATAAATGATCCTTAAATCAGTTATTCTAACTATTTCAAGTCTCGGGGGTTACTGGCATATATAACTGTCAAATTTCCTCACCCGTATGTCTTTTACATACTGCTCCGTGGCTTTGGTTAGACCATTTTGAGAGGCACGGAGGTGCGCATCTCCCGAATTGAAGGCATCCAATGCCTTTGGGGAGAAACATGCGTCACGAAGAACTGTCCGGCGACGCCTGTGATTCATGGCACTCTCCACCTCGGAATTGGTGGCAGATAACCTGTCGGCATCCTCTGTCGGAGGAGCATCTGACGCATGCCTCGTGTTTGCCTCCGTTTCTGGACCTGGCTTTGGAGCCTGGCGAGCGGAGGATTGATTGGCAACCTCTCCGGATACAGTCCGGCGAGCGCTCTTCTTCCTGAAAAAGCACGAGCATTAGTATGCCTCCCGAGAATAAAACCTGGGAGTAAGATGACACGCCATACCGTTGCACCGACGTTTCAATCCGGACTGCACTTCTTTTCAGCCTATTGGGCCTTGCTGTCCCTTGTTGACTAGCCGTCGCAGGCTCGGCCTTCCGCCTCAAGGACTTCCCCTGCGGAACACCATTGGTATACGATGATCAAAAACAAGCACGGATGGGTCATTTTCAAAGTATTGGGACTTCGGTCTCAGTTACCTGCGAGGCTGGAAGTATTCGGGGTAATCGGCCGTAATGGCGACCAAGGCATTTTCGATGCTCAGTTGGTGAAATACCCCATCGATCAGCTCCACCGATATGTCTGAATCCTCTTGGGAGGTCGGATCGAGGAACCGTTCCGGGTCCTCGGGTTGTGGAGGCGGGTTGTTTATATCCTTTACGGCCCGGCGCAGTTCCTATGCCGAAATCACAAAATGAGATACTTGACTATGGGAGTATGGATCGGATAGGCAAAAATAAATGTCCGCTTACCCAGCTTGGAGGATTGTACATAGAAAATCCGTCATGTGGATTGACGCGGAGAAATTCCTCCTCTTCTCCCTTGTATAATATGGACAGGATCTTCATCAGAGCGGCGACCGATCCCCGCCCCTTACGGCCGTGGAGGGTGGCATCATCCTCCCCGTTGAAATCCCACATGTGGTGGCCTCTATACTGGAGCGGCTGCACCCCCCGCATAATGCATGTGGCCATGACCCCGATCATGGTCAGTCCGGAATGAGCTAACAACCTAATTCGGCTCATCAGGTAAAGGACGTCCCCGTCATTTTCCTTCTGAGGGCTCCGTGCACGCCAGCTTAGGTGTTTCTTCAAAGGAGCGTTATTGAACTCAGGGAGGCCGATCCGAACAGGGTCCGGCAGGGGGACATCTTCTATATAAAACCATTCCGAAGGCCAGTCTTCAAATGCCTTCTTCGGGGTTCCGGATAGATATCCGGTTCCGGCGATGCGCCATAGTTCGGCTCCGCCCACTTGATATATTGACCCCTCTTGAGAACGGGGCACAAGGCAGAACAACTTCTTCCACAACGCAAAATGAGCCTCGATGCCCAAAAACAGCTCACAAAGGGCCACGAAGCCCGCAATATGCAAGATGGAGGCAGGCGTAAGGTTGTGCAACTAGAGGCCGTAGAACTCCAGGAGCCCCCAGAGAAACGGATGAATTGGAAATCCGAGCCCTCTTATCAAATAAGGGACAAGGCATACCCGCTCTCCTTTGGAGGGACTGGGGACGCTCTCCGCTTGCTTTCCGCCCTTATAGGTGGCGAGTCTGGCTCGAACCGGAACCATGAAAGCCGAGGGAAGAAATCCCTTGGTTTGGAGCGTCACTAGCTCGCTGTGTGGGATGGAGCATCTCTCCCAATCTCCAGGCTGAGGGCTGGGAAGGCGAGAGGAGGAGCCGCGTCGACTGTCCATGATGGAATGGATTTCTGTCAGATGCGCTCCGACGAATGCTCGCGAAGGGAGGATGGTGTGATTCGGATCTAGATCCTCGTCTCCTTTATAGGCAGCTCATTTGCGCAGCTAGGGGGGTAAATGTAAAAATACCCTGGCTTTTCGCATTCGTTCGACACGTATAAGATGGCCATTATTGGGCGTGGAAGCCAAGGAGCGCAATATTTACGAGAAACCGGGCGCTATTCAACAGGTGCACATGATTTGGAGAAGAACCCGCCTTGCAATGCCGAAGACAATCTACGTGTCGGACTGATCGCCATTGAAGCCTGGTTCGGGGGCTACTGAGGGAGTCCCGGATTAGGGGGTGTCCGGATAGCCGAACTATCACCTTTGGCCGGACTCCTGGACTATGAAGATACAAGATTGAAGACTTCGTCCCGTGTCCGGATGGGACTTTCCTTGGCGTGGAAGGCAAGCTTGGTGATACGGATATGTAGATATCCTACCATTGTAACTGACTCTGTGTAACCCTAACCCTCTTCGGCGCCTATATAAACCGGAGGGTTTTAGTCCGTAGGACGAACAACAATCATACCGTAGGCTAGCTTCTAGGGTTTAGCCTCTCTGATCTCATGGTAGATCTACTCTTGTACTACCCATATCATCAATATTAATCAAGCAGGAGTAGGGTTTTACCTCCATCAAGAGGGCCCCAACCTGGGTAGAAACATCATGTCCCTTGTCTCTTGTTACCATCCGCCTAGACGCACAGTTCGGGACCCCCTACCCGAGATCCGCCAATTTTGACGCCGACATGAAGCATCGTCTATCTTGTTGCATGGTATCAAATGTGCCATTTTTGAGAATCGGTCCACAACGACAAAGACAGAATCCTTTTCCATTTCGACTTCTAGGTAAACCAAGCACGAAATCCATACTAATATCCTCCCATGGTTGATATGGAATTGGAAGTGGCATGTGTAAACCATGAGATTGGGCTTTGGACTTAGCTTTGTGGCATGTAGAGCATTTGTTGGTGAAGCGTGCCACGTCGTGGAACATCTTTGGCTAAAAGTACTTGAAGGAGAGTGTGGCGAAGGTCTTGTCACGACCGAAATGTCCCATGAGTTCACCTCCGTGAGCCTCTTGCAAAAGCAACAAACGAAGAGAAGACTCGGGTATACAAAGTTTGTTAGCACACATAAGGTAGCCATCCTTGAGGTAAAATTTCTCCCAACAAGTGTGAGTAAGACATTTAGCATAAGGGAGTGCAAAAGAAGGATCATTCACATAAAGATCTTTACTATGCTCAAAGCCAATAGTATTTAACTCTGAGTGACAAGCATGCATATGCGGGAAAGAGCATCCGCCACTACATTTTCTTTGCCTTTAATGTACTTGATCACATAAGGGAAAGACTCAATAAATTCACTCCATTTAGCATGCCGTTTATTCAACTTAGTTTGACCTTTAAGGTACTTTAGAGTCTCATGGTCGGTATGTATGACAAATTCATGTGGGCGAAGATAATGCTCCCAAACATGCAATACTCACACTAATGCATACAATTCTTTGTCATATATAGGATAGTTAAGTTGAGCACCGAATAGTTTTTCACTAAAATATGCAATGGGGTTGCTTTTCTTGCATCAAGACTCCACCAATTCCATGACCGCTAGCATCACAATGGACCTCAAAAGTTTTGGTGAAATCGGGTAATGCAAGAATTGGGGCATATCACGCCCAATATGCGACCCTATCCTAAAGGAACTCGAAGGTCCCACCTAGGATAGAAGTGCATATTGGAGACGCTTTTGCAAGGTGGATATCATTACACCGTACCATTACATAATAGTTGGGGATACATACAAAAGACATACAATGCCGCATGGATACAACAACATCATACACAAGAGCAACATCCGACTACATATGAAACACAAATAGAAACTCAAACGACATCCATCCTGCTAGCCCAGGCTGCCGACCAGGAACCTATCCCCTGAACGATAAAGTAGAAGAACTCAAAACAAGCAAGCATCGCTCTCACGTCATGATCATCGCATTACCTGTACCTGCAACTGTTGTTGTAGTAATCTGTGGGCCACGAGGACTCAGCAATCCCATTACCATGGGTATCAAGACTAGCAAAGCTTAAAGGGGATGGAGTGGATAAGTGGTGAGGTTGCAGCAGCAACTAAGCATGATATGGTGGCTAACTTACGAATACAAGAATAAGATGAGACGGTACGCAAACGGTCGCAAACTAGTAATGATCAAGAAGAGATCCTGAACTACTTACGTTCAAACATAACACCATCGTGTTCTCTTCTCGACCCACTCAAAAAGAGATCATCATGGTTACACACGCGGTTGATGTATTTTAGTATCAAGTGTCAAGTTCTCTACAACTGGATATTAAAAACTCCCATCTGCCACATGACCGCAGGCACGACTCTTGAAAGTTTAAACCCTGCAGGAGTGTCCCAACTTAGCCCATTATAAGCTCATGATCTGCGGAGACAATCCTCCATGTCAGGATCCCAGTGCACAAGACATTTCGACAATGGTAAAACAAAACCAGCAAGACCTCTCGGCGTGTCGACACCGTGATAGTAGCCGCGCGTATCTCGTCTCAGGCCACGTCCGGATTGTCCAAACTTCCGGTAGGCCAATCACAGAGTTGCCCCTGGCGGCCACCGGCGGTTGACAGGTTGGACCAACACTCATGAGGAGCACTGGCCCGGGGGGTTGATTAAGGGACCTTAGGGGCCAACAAGTCCCTATGCAAGTTTTTAGTTGTTATTAGGAAAATGGTAAAACCAATGTTGGGCCTTGCTGGAAGAGTTTTATTCAAAGCAAACTGTCAAGAGGGTCCCATACCCCTCACCGTGTTAGGGACGCAAAATCAAGGAACATAACACCGGTATGACAGAAACTAGGGCGGCAAGAGTGGAACAAAACACCAGGCATAAGGGCGAGCCTTCCACCCTTTACCAAGTATATAGATGCATTAATTAAATAAGAGATATCGTGATATCCCAACATAATCATGTTCCAACATGAAGCAATCTTCAACTGCACCTGCAACTAGCAACGCTATAAGAGGGGCTGAGCAAAGCGGTAACATAGCCAAACAACGGTTTGCTAGGAAGGGTGAAAAAGGTTAGAGGCTGTCATGGCAATTTGTTAGGCTCGAAAAACAAGTGGTAGGAAGCGCGACATAGCGATAACATCGAGACAACTAGCATAGCAATGATAGTAGTGAGATTCAGGGTGACGGTCATCTTGCCTGAAATCCCGCTAGTAAGAAGAACGGGTCCATGAAGAAGACAAATGGGCGAAGACGAACCAAGCATAGACGAACGAATCCTCACGATCGCAACGAAACAGGAACTATCGAGAAGGAGCACAACCAGAAAGAAGCAAACAACATGGTAAACGCACAACACATAAAGATGACATGATGTTCAACCAAGTATGATGCATGACAAGGCTATATGATGCTACTCATGGCAAGATATAATGCATACAAGAACAACACGTCAAAGCAAGTTTAAATGAGGCCGGGAACAACATATAGCAATTCCGGTAAGTCCTCATATGCAAATTTCGAAATTGGTCCAGATATGAAAACACATTATGTTCAAGTTGTTAAACAGCAAGTTAAGATGCACCATGATGATCTACATGAAATTCGAGTCAAGTTACATATAAAGTTCACTTAATTCGGAGCTACGGCCTAGAAGATATGAGCAAAACAAGTTAAACATGGCATTGATGCAAAATGCATTCAAACATCAAGCAAACACACTCAAAGCATGGATGCAACATGATAATATGAAACTACATGCAATTCTAAGCAAGTTTCATATAGAGCAGCTCAAAACAGAGCAACGGTGCAACACATACACTCCAAACAAGTTATAACAACAAACTGTCCAAAACAGCAACTAGGCACTTTGCAATCATCAAAACAACATGCTACAGGAATCATATGAATCGTGGAGGCAGGGTCGGCGGCGCGCGGTGGCGGGGCCGGGCGGCGCGCCAGCACAGGAGGCGGGGGCGCGAGGAGGTGAGGCGAGGCGGCGGCGCAGAGGCCGGCGAGGAGGCGGTGTCCGGATCTGTTCCGCTCCGGCCGGATTCGAGGCCGCGGTGAGTGGTGAAGGCGGCGCGCTGCGGCAGGGAGAGCGTGTGGCGGAGCGGTGTCCGATGAGAAGGTGCACTGCGGCGGAGGCGAGCGGCGGCCGGAGCGACGAGCGGAGGGACCAAGGACGGCGGTGGAGGCGCGGGCTCCCTCGGGCCCGGTCGCGGCCCGGGGTGGGCCGCATGCGAGATGGCGGCGGAGGACATGTGGCAGTGGCTAATTGGTTGAGGGGGCGGCGGCAGACATGTCCGGCGCGGATGGACATGTCCGGCGGCACGAGGAGGAAGAGGACTAGGGTTTGGACCCGAAATTTCGGAGGGGGGGCATATTTATAGGTAGAGGGAGCTAGGAGAGTCCAAATGAGGTACGGTTTTCGCCCACACGATCGTGATCCAACGACGGAGAGCATGGAGGGGGTTTAGATGGGCTAGGTGGGCTGCGTGGAGGGGTGCTAGGCTGCAAGGAGAAAAGGGTCCGACGGTTAACGCGGTTAACCGTTGGGGCATCAAACGACCTCCAAAAGGAACGAAATTTGATAGGCGGTCTACCGGTGATGTACCAAGACTACTCATCAACCCTTGGCCCATTTCGAGAACGTTTTTCTGCGGCTTACGAAACAAGATCTGGGAGGTGTGACGGGCGCATGCGAGTGTGGTTGGGCTCAAAATGGACAACGGAGAAAATTGGGAGAACTCGGACGGATGCAAGTTTTGAAAAACATGCAGATGAAATGCACATGATGACATGGAAAAATGCAACACACAAGCAAATGGCATGGCAACAACGGCTAAAAAATGGAAGACACCTGGCGCATCGGTCTCGGGGCGTTATAGGGCATGTGTAAGCAAATATTTTAGCTCATCAAATGCGTTGGATTGAGATGTTCCCCAAACAAAAGGTGCATTTTTCTTACTCAAAGCATGCAACGGTGCAACAATAGTGCTAAAGTCTTTTAGAAAGTGACGACAGAAACCCGCTAGACCAAGGAAACTACACACTTGTTGCAAATTAGTGGGTTGGGGCCAAGTTTTAATTGCTTCGGTTTTAGACTCATCTACATGAACTCCCTTGTAAGACACAACAAAGACCAAGAAAACTATCTTGTAAACACCAAAGTGCATTTCTCCATATTGGCATAGAGACGCTCTTTTCTAAGTGTTTGCAAAACTGCCTAATATGATTCACATGCTCTTTGAGAGATTTGGTAAACACAAGACTATCGTCAAAGTAGACTACAACAAACACACCAATGTAAGGACGAAGGACATAATGCATAAGGCGCATGAAAGTACCAGGTGCTTTCGATAAGCCCATAGGCATGACTAACCACTCATACAAACCAAACTTTGTTTTGAAATCGGTTTTCCATTCATCACCCTCTTGTATGCGGATTTGATAGTAACCATTTTTTAGATTGATTTTTTAGAAAATATTGGCACCGCTAAGCTCATCTAACATATCATCAAGGCGTGGTATGGGGTTCCTATAAGGAACGGTGATAACATTGATAGGTCTACAATCAGAAACACATGCGAAAACTACCATCACGTTTTGGCACAAGAATGACCGGAATGACATAAGGACTCAAACTTTCACGCACATGTCCATGATTTATGAGATGTTGGACTTGCCTTTGTATTTCTTTGGTTTCGTCAGGGTTGACGCGGTATGGAGCCTTGTCAAGAAGAGGTGCTCCGGGGATGAGGTTGATCCGATGTTCAATGCCATGTAGAGGAGGAAGACCGGGAGGTAGTTCATCGGGAAAGACATCCGCGAATTCCTGCAACAAGTTAGACAACACTAGAGGGAGAGGATTAGGAGTGTTAGTCTTTGCCACGTCATCTTTGCACACTAGGACATAGTGGATGGCACTCCATGGGTTCTCACAGACTTCTCTCATCTCTTTTTTTGTGGCTAGGAGGACTAAGTGTTTCTCTCTTGGCGAAGAGTCGCTCAATTTTTGCTTGTGGCGTTCACTCTCTTTGTGGTGGTTCACTCTCTCACTAGTCTCGCCACGATGGGTAGATGCTTGCTTGTCGGTGCACTTGGCTTGGAGACATAGGTCATAACACGTACTCCGTTCCCTTCATCTTGAAGCTATAGTGGTTTATTCTCCCGTTGTGGATGACTCCACGGTCGAATTGCCAAGGTCTCCCCAGGAGGAGATGGCACACGGACATGGGAACCACGTCACACTCAATGGTGTCCTCGTAGGTGCCGATCTTGAAAGAAACGTGCACGGTGTGCTCCACTTGAATTGTGCCGGAGTCGCTAAGCCATTGGATCTTGTAGGGGTGAGGGTGCTTCTTCTTGAACAATTGCAGATTGCAACATAGCTCTTCACTTGCCAAGTTGTGGCAACCCCTCCATCGATGATGACTTTCAAGGAGCGCCCATTCATGCCAGCCTTGGTGTGGAAGATGTGGCACCTTTGGTCTTCATCTTGATGGTGTTGGAGCATCAAGACCTTGGAGACCACAAGAGCAAGACTTAAATCGTTGTCACAATAGACTTGAGCATCTTCTTCATCATTCACTTGACGATGCACGGCGACATGCTCGATAGCTTCCATCTCATCTTCACTCATGGAGTCGTACAAACCATCATCATTGGCGATCATGGTTCGCTTGTTGATGCATTGGAAAGACTTGTGTCCACGACCACCACATGTGAAGCACTTGATAGAACTTGTCTTGACGGGTGAGGGAGTCCTGGATTAAGAGGTCCTCGGACAACCGGACTATATACTTTGGCCGGACTGTTGGACTATGAAGATACAAGATTGAAGACTTTGTCCCATGTCCGGATGGGACTCTCCTTTGCGTGGAAGGCAAGCTTGGATATTCGGATATGTAGATTTCCTTCTCTGTAACCGACTCTGTGTAACCCTAGCCCCCTCCGGTGTCTATATAAACCAGAGGGTTTAGCCCGTAGGACAACAACAATCATAATCATAGGCTAGCTTCTAGGGTTTAGCCTCTACGATCTCGTGGTAGATCAACTCTTGTAATACTTATATCATCAAGATCAATCAAGCAGGAAGTAGGGCATTACCTCCATCGAGAGGGCCCGAACCTGGGTAAAACATCGTGTCCCCTGCCTCCTGTTACCATTTGCCTTAGACGCACAGTTCGGGACCCCCTACCCGAGATCCGCTGGTTTTAACACCGACATTGGTGCTTTCATTGAGAGTTCCACTGTGCTGTCGCTGTGAGGCTTGATGGCTCCTTCGATCATCTTCAACGATGCGGTCTAGGGGGAGGTTTTCCTTCCCGGACAGATCTTTGTATTCGGCGGCTTTGTACTATACTGTCGACATCCACGGAGACTTGATCTTCGACGGATTCGAGCCCCTGCCGGGTGCGCCAAACTGTGACGATGGGCATGACCTTGATCTGCCATCGGATAGTATTCGGGAGATCGCGCCTGCGGTGGCGCCGGGAATCAATCTAGAGCAGATCGTGCCTTCCGAAGGCGAGTGGATGGACCCCGTCATGGAAGCCGCACACTCATCGGCGTCGGAGCCGAACACTGATCCCACCTCCCGTGAGGGTGGTGTCATCGGACCCTTGGACTCGTCTCCGACTACAGGATCCGAACCGCACGCGTCCGTGCCTATCGAATCTGATTGGGCACCGGTCATGGAGTTCACCGCCGCAGATATTTTTCAGCACTCGCCCTTGGGTGATGTGCTAAGCTCATTAAGGTCTCTTTCTTTGTCAGGAGATTCTTGGCCGACCTATGTCCGGCTTGAGTGGGGAGCAGACAACGAAGAAATTCGTCCCCCACCCACCACCCACTTTATAGCCACTATCGATGACTTAACCGACGTACTTGACTTCGACTCCGAAGACATCGACGGTATGGACGACGATGCAAGAGAAGAACAGGAACCACCGCCCATAGGGCGCTGGACAACCACCTCATCATATGACATTTATATGGTGGACACCCCTAAAGAAAACAATGGCGATGGGGCAACGGAAGATAACCCCTTGGAGAAGCAATCTAGACACCGGCGTCATCGGCGCCGCTCCAAGCCCCGCCATAGCAAAAATAGCGATACCGGCACAAGAGATAACAATCCGAATGGTGCCAAAGACGAATACAATCCTGCCCAGCCAGGCTTCGAGCAGGCCGAGCAAGAGGATGGGCAACTTAGCCCTAAAGAGCAGGCAACTGATGGAGAATCAGAGGACGATAATTACATGCCTCTCTCCGAAGATGAAGTGAGCCCTGGCAACGAAGAATTCATCGTGCCTGAGGATCCCATCGAGCAGGAGCGCTTCAAACGCCGGCTTATAGCCACTGCAGAAAGCCTGAAGAAAAAGCAACAACAGCTTCAAGCTGATCAAGATCTGCTAACTGACAGATGGACCGAGGTCCTGGTTGCCGAGGAATACGGACTCGAGCGCCCTAGCAAAAGCTACCCAAAGCGCAGGTTGCTACCTCAACTCGAGGAGGAGGCTTTAAAACCCACGCTACCAGCGCATGATGAGGCTAACCGGCCACCCCGTGGCCGCGACAAATTGGGATACCAGCCCGAAGTCCAGACCGCACCCCATCGCCAATCAAACGGTAATACTAAGGCCGGGGCCACATGAAGGACCTGCGAGATGTATTGGAAAACAAAGCAGGACATGGATCACGGGGCTACGCCCCAACGCGTGACAAGGACCGTCATGCCGGATACACTAACAAATCTGGCCGGGCCGAATACAATGAAGCCCGGCACAGAGGCGCCGTACATCCCCTATGCTTCACCAATGAAGTAATGGATCATGAATTCCCAGAGGGTTTAAAACCGTGAACATTGAATCATATGATGGTACCACAGACCCCGCGGTATGGATAGAAGACTTTTTCCTCCACATTCGCATGGCCGCGGAGACGATCTACACGCCATCAAGTACCTCCCGCTAAAACTAAAGGGACCGGCTCGACATTGGCTGAATAGATTGCCGGCAAACTCCATCGGGAGTTGGGAGAACCTGGCAGACACATTCCTCGATAACTTCCAGGGCATTTACGTGCGGCCACCGGATGCTGATGATCTGAGTCACATAACCCAGCAGCCCGGAGAGTCAGCCAGGAAATTTTGGACCCGGTTCCTAACAAAAAAGAACCAAATTGTCGACTGTCCGGATGCCGAAGCCCTAGCGGCCTTTAAGCATAACAGCCGTGATGAATGGCTTGCCCGACATCTCGGCCAGGAAAAGCCAAAGTCCATGGCAGCCCTCACAACACTCATGACCCGCTTTTGCGCAGGTGAGGATAGCTGGTTGGCTTGTAGCAACAATACAACAAGTAATCCCGGCACATCGAAAGCCAAGGATAGCAACGACAAATCACGACGCAACAAACACAAGCGCCACAAAAACGGTGATAATGCCGAAGACACGTCAGTCAATGCCGGATTCAGCGGCTCCAAGTCCGGTCAGCAGAAACCATTCAATAAAAACAATTCAAGCCCGTCCAGTTTTGACCGCATACTCGACCGTCCATGCCAAATTCATGGCACCCCTGGAACACCAGCCAACCACACCAATAGAGAATGTTGGGTCTTCAGACAAGCCGGCAGGTCAGACGCCGAAAACACGGGGAAGGGATCTCAAGATGACTACGATGAAGAGCCCCAATCACCAAATACAGGAGGACAAATGTAATTCCCTCCCTAGGTGAAAACGGTGAATATGATATGCGCAAGCCACATTCCCAAAGGGAAACGTGCACTAAGGGAGGTCTATACAATCGAACCAAAGTTCAACCCATGGTGCTCTTGCCCGATCACCTTCGATCACAGGGACCACCCTATCAGTATCCGTCATAGCGGTTCGG
The DNA here is from genome assembly GCF_002162155.2 of Triticum dicoccoides. Lineage (NCBI taxonomy): Eukaryota > Viridiplantae > Streptophyta > Magnoliopsida > Poales > Poaceae > Triticum > Triticum dicoccoides. The sequence continues at coordinate 346,567,765 of NC_041387.1, read as the reverse complement.
CCGCACTGGTCCTCGACCCTATCATTGACGAATTCCACCTCACACGAGTCCTTATGGACGGGGGTAGCAGCCTGAACCTACTATACCAGGATATAGTGCGCAAAATGGGCATCAACCCCTCAAGGATCAAACCCACAAAAACCACCTTCAAAGGTGTTATACCAGGTGTAGAGGCGTGCTGCATGGGCTCAATCACACTGGAAGTGGTCTTCGGATCTCCGGACAATCACCGTACCGAAGACATAGTCTTCGACATCGTCCCCTTTCGAAGTGACCATCAGGCACTGCTCAGACGAACCACGTTTGCTTGGTTCAACGCGGTGCCACATTATGCCTACCGTAAATTAAAGATGCCCGGTCCACGCGGTGTCATCACGGTTAATGGCAGGTCCAAACTCCCCCTCACGGCTGAAGAATCTACCACCGCTCTAATAGCAAGAATAATGGATGGCACCTTCCAGCTGAACCTCGAGTCGACGACCAAGTTTCAGGACACTGTCAAAGGAGTCCGAGCTACTGCGCGGCAGGATAGCCCAGTTCACCCGGGGCTTAATTAAAAACACTCCGGAAAAGGATAACACAAGGCACGTACTGCGGCTCAACTGCTAGGTGGCGTAAAACCATCTCTTACATTTTCTTTACAGGTTCACCTTTACGCAGGCTATGATGGATTGTGCGGGAACAGTTCGAGCGCGTCAGTGAATCCCTAGATATTCCTCTGTGACCATCCGACTGCACCACGGGTCCGTACACAATTTCCTCACACCCGGTATCAGCAGGTTTTGCAATCATACTTCCTTTTATCACATCACCTGTACTCATACGCATTGACGTATTACTCAAATACAACATGTGCATTTATGTAACGCTCACCTGCTACCATTTCTTATTTAAAATCCCTTTGTTAAAAGGCGGCTGCTTATCGCGATATGCCTCAATATGCCAGGGGCTTCATCACGCCCATACTACGATAAAAAAGTTCGAACACCTTCACGGTAGTTCGGCACCCCGAACTTATAGCATTATATGCATCAGCTCTGAATCATGTCTTGGGTCAATAGTTGGGTTTGCCCGGCTCCTATGTTTTGGTACCTTATGTTCTGCTATATCGGCTAAGGTAGCACTGGGAGAACTACTGTGATTGTGTCCCGGTTCTTCCGGATGAGCACCTCAGTAGAGAAAACCGAAAACTGACTGTCATGATGTAGCGAGAGTTGGTCAGCTGTTCGAGAGGTTCTAAAAATCTTTAAGGATTTCTTCCGCATAATGCTATAACCAATGCAGCGTGCAATGGATCGGCCTTTTCCGATCAGGCGCTTATAGAGCCCCTCGTGCGGACTTCCGAACACCAGGGGCTGCGCCTACCTTCCTCGAAAAAAACTCCTATGGCTAAGTGAGAGCGATAAAGCCCTATAGTCCGATTGCCTGGTTCGCTGTGCTGAACACCTCCTTTAGGGACCCAAAACTGGGATAAAAAGTGCTCAGGTTTATCCCGAACACCCCCGTATTCACTACGTGGGGGCGGAAGCCGACAACTGGCCGACTCTCAGGATTATTATATACAACGGCCGCACAGGATGAAAAACTTTCATATATCAAGCAATAGATGATAAGAATGCTCTTGTTCAAATATTACAAAGGACGAACATGACCGTATTTATGGAAATATAATGTCCTTGGTGCATTGCTCCGCCGCAAGGCGGGCTCCTTACAAGACACCTTCATAATACAGTTCGGGCTTGCGGTGCTCCTTCCCCTCCGGCGGTCCCTCGGTCATCAGCTTCTCTGCATCCATCTTCCCCCAATGCACCTTGGCACGGGTGAAGGCCATTCGCGCACCTTCTATGCAGACCGACTGCTTGATGACTTCGAGTCGAGGGCACGCACTTACAAGCCGCTTCATGAGTCCGAAGTAGCTGCTCGGAATCTGCTCAGCAGGCCACAACCGGATAATTAAATCCTTCATGGCTAATTCGGCCGCCTTATGCAGCTCGACCAACTGCTTCAGCTGATCGGAGAAAGGCACCAGATAATTTGGCACCAGATACTGCATCCAGAAGAGCTTATCCGCAGTATTCCCCCCTTCGACTCGGTAGAATTGGGCGGCATCAGATATGCTGCGCGGCAGCTCCGCAAATACCCCTGTATATCAAAACTCAAGTTATCAAATTTGATTTTCCCATCTCAAATACCCACTTTGTATAGACAAAGCCTTACCAGTCGCAACCTTCCTAGCCTCCTGAATTTCCTTCAGGGCACCCTGGGTTTCCCCCTGGGCATCGCGGACGGCTTGGCGAGCCTGGGAGAGTTCGGATTCTTTCCCTGATAAACTCTGCTCAAAGGACTCGCATTTTTCCACGGCCTCCTGAAGCTCCCGCTCAGCTTCAATAACTCCGGCCTCGTGCTTCTCACGGAGAACCTGCTCTGCGGTTGCTTTCTTCTCGTCTTCGGCCACAGCCTTCTTCAGGGCCTCAATTTTGGCCGCCGCCCCTAGAGCACATTATCAAAATATTTTTACCATGCACACTCATCATTTCGTGCTACATAAACAAGGTTTCTGAATACCTTGGTTATCCTCTAGCTGTTTCTTCACTTGGCCAAGTTATCCTTCGGCCCGGTCCAAACTATGCCTCAGTGCGGATACTTCCGCAGCATGAGAGGCGGCAGCCGATACAGATGCCTGCTTATAAAAAAGTGATAGATGTCATTAAGCAAGTCTCCTGCGAACATATATTTGAACCTCTGTCTGGTGCATTCTTTCACCAAACAGTGCACCAGGGGCTGCTATCTACACCATGACACTCTTCCAAACTTCATAGAACATACCTCAAAGCCTCTTATGAGGCCGATACAGGATTCATTCAGTCCACTCTCAGCGGACTGAATCTTCTCAATCACCTCACCCATGAGGGCACGGTGTTCATCAACGATGGAGGCACCCTTCAGCGCCGCCAATAAAGTATCCGACACCTCTGGTTGGACAGAGGCGGCCGATGGAGCGGGCATACCCCCTCCAGTTGGCGGAAGCTACCTGTCTGACTCGGGGACCTTACGGGTCTCTAGAATCGTGTCCGGCTTGGGTCCGGATTCAAGATGACCCCCGCCGTCAACACCCACGGGAGCTTTCTCTCTCGTGTTATCGGCCCCAGAAGTATGGCCTCCTGGCACCACCTTTGCGACCCTCTCCCTTCCTTCGTGGCTTGGGTCCTTCTGGGATGAAACCTCGGTTTCATTCCTACGTTTGGAGGAGGAGGCCTTCGGGGGTGTCCCGCTCTCCATAGCGTCCGAACCCAGCAGTTCTTTTGACGAGGATTGTTAGGCGCGGGTGTAGCGACCCGACCCGAATGGATCAAGTCTCTGTGCTTATGTGTCATCCCTGGATCAGTATGCTGACACACACAGTACTCGAAGGATTTATAACAGAGGTAAATCACATGTATAAGTAACGTAAATACTATTACCTCAATCCATATAGCGGAAGCAACAAGGTTGTGGATTCCCATCAACACCAACGGCAAAGTTGAGTGTAGAAATCGTAACCCTAACGTATCACTTACTCGTCGTAAGACATCCTGCAACATGAGACGTTGCAGCCCGAAACGGGTCAGTACATTGAATGTACTGGCAAATTCACACCATAGAGAGAATAATGAACAATGGCTATCACTATATGCATAAATGGCTGGTGGAAAAGCTCTATGGTTATAAGGTTTTTGCGTAAAGCCAATTTTTCCCTACTGCAAAGGAATACATTTATTTAACTATCATGGTGGTTGTGAAACATTGAGAATGGTTGACAGCATTCTCAATCCCAATTAAAAGTACTCATTAAAAACCAACAATATTAATTAGAGTAACATGTTGAGATTCACATGATATTCAAGTACTAGATACTCAAGATGTCCATAACCGGGGACACGGCTAATCATGATTAGTTTATACACTCTGCAGAGGTTTGCGCACTTTTCCCCACAAGACTCGATCGCCTCCGTTTGGTTTCTCGCACTACATAGTGTTTGAGAGACGGATGACCGAGACACAGTCTTTCAGAAGTGCTAGCACCTTACGATGGGTGGACCGGTACACCTACATCCCCTACATCTGCTAGTCCACCACTATAAGAGTTCGCACGACTTAGTCAACTATGCCAGAGCCCATAATGGCTTGTGGATGCACACATAAGTTACTAGCATGAATAATCTCATGATCCCTTTGGGCCTAGGTGGCGGTCCAATAAAAACAGGCAAGTCCTGGGAACTCCAGGTGCCTCAATCCACCCAGATGTGTGTTAGGTTGCCACCTTAGATAAACCTTTAATTAACAAACTCACATCTGTCATGGATATCACTCACCCAATCCACGTCTACTAGCATAGCATGGCATAATAAGCAAACGTAGAAGTAACTCCCAAAGGTTTCATAAGTAATACAGGTAATAGGTACTACCTCATCTACTTCCCATCCCACAATTTAATTAGATCCTAATCATGCAATGTTTGAGGATTGATCTAATGCATAAAAACTGGGTAGTAGAAAGGTATGATCAAAGTGTTACTTGCCTTGCTGACGATCCGCGAAACCTAAAGACTCGAAGTAACAAGCGGCGCACTCCGGGTGATCTATCGCAGACAAACAACAAGCATACAATAAGCACTCATCTAATGCACAGGTAAAACTCGAACGAGAGAACGAACCAGAAAGTTCAAATTAAGAACTCCGGTTGCAAAGAAAGAAAGAACCGAACAAAGAAACGGAAAACAAACGGCGGAAGAAAACAACTCGGTTCTAGCAAGTTGAAACTAGGTCAAATTTTACCAGGGCAAAAACTTGTTTAAGTTGATTAGACGGAACGGCGGTTTCGAAACAAAACTCCAGGCGCTTGAATCACCTGATTCCGATAAACGAGCGAAAAGAAAGACTAGAACGAAGATCGGATCTGAGCTCACGATCAGAAAGAACGCGGAATAAATACGACGAGAAAGAAAACAAAGAACGGTTAAACGAACGGACGTTCGTTAACCTAGAAGAATCCGGTGATCACGTTCGTTAGGACGAACGGTCCGGCGAACGGTCCAAAGGCAACTAAATTGGAAAAGAAAACGAATCCGATCTAGGGTTTCGGAGAAGAAAACTGAAACGAAAAAACCGATCTGGAAAACGAATTAGAAGAGAAGAAAAGAATCAGAACAATTAGAAGAAAACGATCTGAGAAAAAAAAAAGACGCGGGGCAACCTTGGCGAGGGGCTCCGGCGAGGGGCTCCGGCGGCGTGGCGTAGGGCGGCGGCGTGGACAAGGTGCGGCGGCGCAAGGGTGGCGGCGCAAGACGGCGACGGCGCGGGTGAGGCGGCGGCG